>NW_013563173.1:0-19668 GCF_000968595.1 Rasamsonia emersonii CBS 393.64
AACTCTGGCCGAATTGGAAAACCTCGTTTATCTGCCTCTAGTAATCGCTGAATAAGTGTTTCCTCTTCAATAGCCTTTAATCTATGGCCATTAGCACGTGTTTCTGCGCGTGGTTGTCTTCCTTTAAGGCGAGCGCGAAGGGTAGCCTCAGGCACCCCAAAAATCTCTGCAGCCTTCAGTATTGATTTGACTTTTTGATTTTTATAAGCTGCAATAGCCATTTGAATTCGGTTTTCTTGAGATAAAGGCATTTTTGATAGTGGTGGTGATAAAATGACGCGTTGAAAAAAGGAAGTGGTAGGGTGGAGGAAAATTCGTCGCTCGGTGGTATTCGTCGCTCGGTGGTTGATTACGTTATGTAAAAAGTCCAGAAAACGTAGTTACAAAAAGTGTTATTTCCTTTATAGTAGGGGGGATGTGCCTCGTAAGTGTAGATCATCGACGTGGTTAAACCCAGGTCACGTGATAGCATGTCCGTGCAGCTCCGCATCTTTCAGGCGCGGGAGATCGTTCTTGAATAGCATATCAAGTCTTCTGCGATATCCGCCGTGCATCCAACCTGACAAGTCTCTGAGCTTATCGATCTTCCAAGGATAACCTTCCTGTTATCGTGCCGTGCATGGCGCCTCCGCTAGAATCAAAGCCACCTTGCGGCCTTGCCAGCATCCATCTCTGAGAATGACGCCGGATGCCCGTACGGGTAGAGACTTTGGAGGCGTAACCGATCAAATAACTTAGACTGCTTGATCCCGATCTCGGAAGTAGCGATTTGGCTGTGGGATACGTTGTCTACGAGCCATCATGGAGGCCGATTGGGATGAGGTGTCGCGGATCCCGGTGCCGCCTCCCAACCCGCATGTCCTGCCCACCATTGCGACAACGATTGCGTTTGATGATCTTCAGGAGTTATTATGGGCGGGAAATGAATTTGTGAGCCTCCACCCAGTAAAATCTTGTGGGATGCAGTGTTGCTGACCTGAATCGGTTGACATCCAGGGGAGGGTTACCTCGTTTTACGGGCCGGAGCTCCAGAGATACACGTCCGTCCGAGCGCACCCAGTTTCCGAGGGACCTGTACGACAGTTTCTGTTCCATGAGAAAGGCGTGATCTCCATTTCGTCGAAGAGCGTGCATATGGTTTCTCGCAGGGGTCTCACCCAGTGGCACCTCTCCCACCCTGACATGACCGATTTACGGTGCATGAGCTTCACTGCCCAGACGAATCGAATCATCGTGGCGGGATGTCAGCCAACGATGCTGATTGTGGACATAGACAAGGGGCAGGTGGTTGATAAGGTGGCGACTGATGTCAACTACACAATCATGAGGAAGAGCCGTTATCTCTGCGCTGCGACAGATGCAGGTTCCGTCAACGCGCTGAGCCTGTCGGATTTCAAGGTTGTCAAGAGTTGGAAGGCTCATGGTGCCGCAGTCAACGATATGGACGCTCGGAATGATTTCCTTGTTACTTGTGGTTTTTCGATGCGACATTTGGGTTCTCCAATCGTGGACCCATTAGCCAATGTGTATGATCTAAAAACTCTGACACCATTGCCTCCCATCCCCTTCCATGCGGGTGCAGCCTATGTACGCATGCATCCAAGACTCCACACGACAAGTTTCGTGGCGTCTCAGACAGGCCAGCTTCAAGTCGTGGATTTGATGAATCCCAATACTGTCAATCTCCGCCAGGCAAATGTCAACTTCATGCTAGGACTTGAGATATCTCCATCTGGGGAAGCTCTGGCCATTAATGATGCCGAATGTTCAATTCACCTCTGGGGCTCACCCTCCAAAATCCATTTCAATGAAATGAGCAAGGAAACCGAGTTTGCCGATGTCACTCCGCGACCGCAGATGATCGACTGGTCTCCTGACACGCCCCTGAATCTTATTGGCATGCCTTACTACCACGAGCGTCTCCTGTCCGCCTGGCCCAGCCATCTTGTCTTCGACGTCGGGAGTCCTCCCGCCCCGATCGACCCATCCATCATACCGTACCTTCGCCCTGCTGAAATCGGGCATTACGCTGCAAATCCGAGAAAGACGCGGAGATATCAGGTAGAGAACACACGCCAACTTATCTCTTCGGAACCAGCTCTGGCGGCACCGAAGTTCCTGAGCGAAAAGGCGCGAGAGCAGCCGCGGAACAAGAGCGATGGTTCGGTTGCGGATGTTTCTGATGCGCTGGCTGGTGCAAAGCTGGGCGCGGACGGGGAAGAAGATCCGTTGCTGAAATACAGCAATGTCGAAATCAAGTATAGTAAATTTGGTGTGGACGACTTTGATTTCCGGTAAGGATGGAGTTTATTTCTTTCCCGGCCTATTATTATATACTGCACGGTATCCAGAGAAAATACTAAGAGAGCACTAGGTATTACAACAAGACCACATTCTCCGGGCTGGAAACGCACATTGCAAACTCGTTTACGAACGCCCTCCTTCAATTATTCAAATTCATCCCTCTCATGCGAAACATCGCGCTGCATCATGCGGCGAGCAGCTGTATCTCTGAGAACTGCCTGCTGTGTGAGATGGGATACCTGTTTGACATGTTGGACAAAGCAAATGGCCAAAATTGCCAGGCCACCAATCTTCTGAGGACGTTCAGCAGTTTCCGTGAAGCCTCGAATCTAGGACTTCTGGAGGAGAATCTGACGAATAAATCTCTGGCTACTGCTATCCAGTCAGTCAATCGATTCTTCCTGAATCAAATCGCACATGATTATCGCGCGATCGCCCCCGAATCGGACGAACTTGACAAGAATCTCGCGACCATCGCTTCTGAGTCTATCAGATGCATGTTCTGTCGGAACGAGATCGTCCGCCCCGGCAATGCGTTTGTGAACGAACTCATTTACCCCACCCTCGATGTCAAACATGCACGGCGAAATCCAGCGTTTAAATTCTCCAGCATTCTGAAATCGAGCATCGAACGGGAGACTCAAAATAGAGGATGGTGCAACCATTGCCGGCGCTATCAGCAAGTAGCAATTCGAAAGACGATACACCACATGCCACCGGTCGTGATGTTAAATGCGGCGTTGAACAACCCGCACTATCGACAACTGTGGGCGACTCCGGGCTGGTTACCTGAGGAGGTTGGTATCGTAGTCGACAACGGCCAGGTGCAATGTTTCGAGGGTGAAGATCTTCGAACGCGGGTGCAGAACGGCACCCCTGGGTTGACCGTCTACGAGCTGGTAGGCCTGGTCGCTGAGATTGATATCACCGAACATCACAAGCCGCATCTCGTGTCCTTCATCAATGTCAGTATCTCTGCGCGCGAACCCGAGGACAAAAGCAGGTGGCACTTGTTCAATGACTTCTTGGTCACCGAAGTTAGTCGAGATGAGGCTCTGAAGTTCAGTGAACCTTGGAAAGTGCCATGCGTCTTGGCATATCAGGCGAAGCACGCTAGGCACAAGGTCGATGATTCGTGGAAGGAGGGTCTCGACACGTCGTTGCTATTCCACGAATGGTCTATGAAGTGAGTCCGCTTGCATCCAAACGTTGAGATGAGAGTGCTAATTTTTCTTCCCAGTGGTGGCCGTGTTATCGAATCTTGCCGTGTGCTCGCTCCAGAGGAACGGCCGGAGCCTGGAACACCAGTCGCTCTCGACACGGAGTTTGTAGATTTAGAGAAGGCAGAAATCGACGTCAAGGCCGACGGGTCGCAAGAAATCATACGACCCAGTAAGAGCGGTCTTGCTCGAGTGTCTGTGCTGAGAGGGTCGGGTGTGAACGAAGGCGTTCCGTTCATTGACGATTATATCACGATCAAAGAGCCCATTGTGGACTACGTTACTCAATATTCCGGCATCAAGCCGGGAGATTTGGACCCAAGAACCAGCGAGCACAATCTGGTCCCGCTCAAGGTCGCCTATAAGAAGTTATGGGTCTTGCTGAACCTCGGTTGCGTGTTCGTGGGACATGGGCTCGCATCGGACTTTCGCAAGATCAACATCCAGGTTCCCAAGGCGCAAACCGTGGATACCCAGTATCTCTTCTTTCATCCAGCCAAGAACCGTCGCCTTAGCCTGCGCTATCTCGCATGGGCCGTTTTCAAGGAGTACATCCAGGAGGAAAGCCCGGACGCTGCCGAGGGTCACGACTCGATTGAAGACGCCCGCATGGCACTGCGTCTGTGGAAGAAATTTCAGGAATACGAGGATGCTGGAATTGTGTCGCAGATGCTTGAAGAGATCTTCCGCGAAGGATTCAAACTGGGATTCCGGCCTCCTCCCCGCAATGGCAACGGGCCTGCTCGTCCTGGCACCGCTATCAGCGCGACAAATGGAAGTGGCCGCAACACACCGGACGTCGGAGGCGCAGTGAATTTGAACGGTGCTGGAAGCGCTCCGTCGACGCCTCGACAGGCTTTCAGGCGGTCGAACGCTCTGACACCTAGCAGTAGCAGCTTTGGCGGCCCCGGATCTAGCGATTTTTTCGGAGGGAGTCCACTGAGATAGCACGGAATTGACTTCTTAACGATCAACGCCCTGACATATCTTATTCATACACGAGTCATGACTGGTCAATCGTGATGAGGGGGAGGAAATTATTTTCGCGGTACATCTGGGTCAGGAGAGATTTCTTGTTTGGGTCGGTTATTTGGAACTGTGATGAATTATTTTATAGCCGGATGTTTTGGCCCTGCTGGTATATAGTCAGCTGACTTAGGAATAAGTTCAATATTTTTTTCTCCTCATGCGTATGCGTCTTTTGCAGGGCTGAAGATAGATAGATAGACATACAGGCAGGAGATCGAATGACGATATGATTTGATTGTGCGATTGACAAAGTGGCTCTCTTCTTTGGCCTCGAGTATAGGATCATTATATATATATCGATCGGTCACGGTACCTGACACAGGGGGCAGTGAACACAACGCAATTATCTGCTGGAGAAGCGTCTCATCCTCCGCTTAGTCTGGATTTGCTCTGTTAAATTGCTTATCACTTATGCTCATTGCTCATTACATCGTCCAGAGATGAGGTGAGGTAATCAACGTTCTTTCCAAGTTCGATCACCTCCAACCTGCCAGAAAACGGAAAGTGGAGTGATCTTGGAACACCGAAAAGGGAAAAGGTCATCTTCCGTGATCCAACAAATTCAAAGGATTATTAGATACCTCCTTTGAGGAGATCCATTGAGTTTCTTCTTTTTCCTTTTGGTCTTATTATCATCGACTATGACGTACGCCAGCATAATCAATGACTTCGATGACGTTCCCCTTCCCCTCCTGTTCCCGGCCACCCAATCATCACCAACGCCCGCTGATGCATCGAGACCGCGTCCGCGATGACAAAGCGTGCGTCTTGCTTCGTAAAGCCCTGTATCCGGTGAAATTGACTGCTTGAAGGCCCGGAATCTGGAATGCGACATTGATAAGCTTAGCAGCTTTTCTTTTGCTTCCTCCCTGGAGTGGGGAAGAGAAAGGGTCGGAATATGTATCGACCTGGCTAGGAATATATTAATGCCCGTTTTCCCCCGGCAGCCGGCGCAGCTGGTCGATAGCCAAATAATGGAGATTGCGTTTGCTAGAAGGAAGTTGTACAATCAGTTGCCTTCTTCTTACTCCTACTTTTCTCGTTGTTCTATGTTAATTGCACGATCCTTTCAAAGGTCATCCGCCATCCTCCAATCGCCCACTGCTATCAGCGGAAACTATCAGCTCAGCAGCAAGAAGCCAATACTATTGTCTCGTCCAGCATTATCGTTTACAAGATCGTTCACCACCTCCGCAGCCATGTCGACGTTTCCCACCCCGTCGTTGGACCCTCCGAAGCATGAGATGGTATACTTTCCCCAGATGACCACCTCGCTGCCGTCCAAATCCGCCGAGTTTCGTCGTGTGCTCTGGACGGGCCTGTACTCGCAGGTCGTGCTCATGAATGTCCCTGTCAATGGGGAAATTGGCGATGAGGTGAGCAGCTCCCCTCTCCTTCCCTAGAGTCGTTCACTTTGAAAGCTTCTGACTTTCTGCGCTGGCAGATCCACACCGTCGACCAGATCCTAACCTTCACCTCTGGCGTGGGCCGCGCCACTATCAACGGCAAGGACCAGGACGTGCAGGCGGGCGATATGGTCATCGTCCCAGCGGGCACGCAACACCAGTTCATCAACACGGGTCCCACCCCGCTGGTGCTCTATACGATTTATTCTCCAGCAGAACACAAGCCCACTTCTGTCCACAAGGACAAGGCGCAAGGTGACCGCGAAGAAGAGGAAGGCATCGATGAGCCACCGGAGTGGAGTCAGAGGAGTAAGAAGGAGAATGAGGCGTTGGGGTTTGTGAAGGTTTGACAGAGGAAAGAAAAGGCTTATTATTAGCAACGGAACATGTGTACTGAATATACCTTTGATAGTCGTTCCTAAACTAATCCCGTGGAATACGATACTGTATTTATGTAGTTATGTACACACATGTGCCTCTGATATGGACGTGAAATGATATTTTCGAGGGTTTCTCTTTTACCTCTACGCAGGATATAGTTTGAACATTGCAGCTTAGAACCACACCGTATACAGTAAAGAACAGGAGCCCTGGCTCTCCAGCGAGAGGGAGAGGCCGGGTTTGAGATTTTGTACGATTTTTTTTTAAAAGTAAGAACTCAAGCTCCATTCCTTTCATTCATAGCTTCTCTTGTTGTTAAAATAGTAGTCATAGATATAACTGCATGTAATTATCGCTCAGTGTCTGAGATATACGACTCTCTTATTGTATGATAAACAGCAGTTGAAGAAGACAGAAAGAGCCTAGTCCTAGGCCCTGAAACGTAGGTACATACATATCGAAATAATGATACCTGCCTACCTGCCTAGCTACAGGACTGGAAATGTACCACCAAGTTCTATCGTCTATCGAAGGATATAGGGAGGGACGTCCACTCCTCTTGGGGGAAGAAGTAACCCAGTACATACATGCGCTGAGTCCATGTCCCCAGCTTTGCATGGCTCCCTTCAACATGTCACTCTGAGAAAATAGTTGGACTTGGACATACACAGTGCGTTAAGAAGGGTTCCATATTTTGGTCTCTTTCCCATATGATCTGTACAAATGGTGATTGATCGTTTTCATATCCTTTTATCCAAATAAGTTTGGTTCAATAGGACGACCACATTTTTTTTTAAGATGATATCTTGTTGATGTTGAGGGCCTTCGAGCGGAATGCTGATAGTGGGGAGTGACGTGAGGCCTGCTCCACCGCTCACTAACGCCGCACCCCTCGATCCCCTCCGCACGCCTGTTCATGACAACATACTAGCACAATCTTCCAAGTCTTTGATCTGGCTGTTGTCCCCGGTGATCTCTGCCTCTGGTCTACGCAGAATCTGACATAGACAACACTTCATTTCACTCTAGCATCTGTCCGTGACTGTCGAGCCGCGACCACTCCCTCCCACTGCATACCCGCCATGTCTCGTCACCGCGTCAAATCCCTCGACTACGATGAAGACGACCTCGACGACAACTACGACGAGACTGACCCCGAGGAACAAGAGCTGCTGGAGGAGTACACCGACGAGGTTCTCAGTCAGCTCCGTGCGGGGCAGCCTTCTGTGACCGCATCGCGAGAGGAGGTACAAGAGACGCTATGGCACTACTACAACGATGTGCAGAAGTCTGTGAACTACCTCAGAAGTGAGTAAATTGACGCGAAAAATGAAGTGACACCTGGTTTGATTGCTCCAAGGTTGCCCCTCTAACTTGTCGCTCGACAGATAAAAAGGCAAAGGAAATGAAGAAAAAGGCTGCGACGCCTGTTTCAAAACCCAAAGCGGCAGCGGGTAAGTGCATGGTTTCCTTCAACAACACCCTGGAAATGTCTTCTGCCTTCGGGGTGGCTGGGCTCGGGTTTCCCTACATGCGATTCATTTCCGAGAAGTGACCCAGTCAGAGCTTGCTAGGTGAGTCTTTGATTCTTTTGACTTCCTTTGCTTTGACACCACTAACATCCTTCTGCAAGTACGGACATGTCTCTAACAGGTTTATCAGTGCCAGCTTACCCCGCGATTTCTACATCGCCTCCGTCATCATCGACCCACTTCTCAGCGGCGGACTTCTTCCGTGATGCCCCTTGGTTGAACATCCCTCCGCACCGGCGAGCAGAGATTCTCATAGAGCCTTTATATCCCCGACTCGGCCTGATGGGTGGGAATCCCCAGAGTGAGGGGAAACCGTCGAAGCTGGCGGCTTTGGCTGCAGCACGCAAAAAGAAGGAGAGCGAGAGAAAGGGAAACGAGAAGACGACAGAGTCACATACAGAGGAAGAGCAAAAGCCTGGGTCTTTGTCGTTGCTTGAAAGGTTGTCTGGTCCTGGCAAAGAGCCCCGACCAGCCGCAAAAGCAGGCGGCCTATCTGCATTGAAGGAAGGTCGACTGGGAAGTCGTGCGGCAAGGCGCAGATCTTCCGTCACTGAAGAGACACAAAAGGAAGAGACAAGCGTTTCTACGACACCATCGCTTGGCAAGAAAGGCCCCGCGGAAACCCCAGAAGAGCAGCAACCTTGGACTTCCGTGGACCTTCGCGCGTCGCCTTCCATGTTCGCTACGATCATTGTGGGGGACGGGATCCGACCCTCTACTGAGCCTAGCCACCTTTCTGGCAAGAGATTTGATGTCATGCAGGTTTATGGACAAGATCTCACTGAAGCGTTTGACTTTACAGGCCCCAGTCCCGACGATGTTGTCCTGAACGCACAAAGTGCATCAAAAGGTTTGCCTATTCGCGGAATGAGATGAACCGTCGCCTAATGACATGTCATCAGGCCTTAAATCCAAACAGGCTACTCCTCTCAAAGCGACAGGTGAAAAGAAATCACCGGCGGAGCTCGCAGAAGGGGTGAAAGCTTTGTCCGTCGAAGAGCCTGTCAAGGTAAAGAGCAAGAACCTCGATGTCCTGGCAGAGTACAAAAAATCACAGAAAAAGAAAGCCGCCAATTTCGTGGTGATTGGTATGTGGAGCTCCATTTTACCTCCACCTTCGAGCGGTTACTGACCTTCAGGTGTTAGGTCACGTTGATGCCGGGAAGAGTACGCTCATGGGACGCCTGCTCGCCGACTTGAATGCTGTAGATCAACGGACCCTGGACAAGTATCGACGGGAAGCAGAAAAAATCGGCAAGGGCTCGTTCGCTCTAGCCTGGGTATTGGACCAGGGGTCGGAGGAACGGGCTAGAGGTGTCACTATTGATATCGCGATGAACAAGTTCGAAACTGAAAATACCCGCTTCACAATCTTGGATGCGCCTGGACACCGGGACTTTGTGCCAAACATGATTGCTGGCGCCAGCCAGGCGGACTTTGCCGTGCTTGTCATAGACGCGAGCACAGGCAACTTCGAGTCTGGACTGAAGGGGCAAACCAAAGAGCATGCCTTGCTCGTGCGGAGCATGGGAGTCCACAAGATCGTCGTCGCTGTCAACAAGATGGACACGGTTCAGTGGTCCCGGGACCGGTTTGAGGAGATTGAGCAGCAGATCTCCTCGTTCCTCACCGCCGCCGGCTTCCAAGCCAAGAATATCACCTTTGTCCCGTGCTCGGGGTCCCACGGAGACAACGTCACGAGACGCAGCACCGATGCTAATGCGGCATGGTACACCGGCCGTACCCTCATTGAAGAACTCGAGACCTCCGAGCCTTTCACTCATGCTCTTGACAAGCCATTGCGCATGACGATCGGGGACGTGTTCCGGGGCGGCGTTCAGAACCCCATCTCGATCTCAGGACGCCTCGACGCTGGCAGCCTTCAAATAGGCGATTCGATCCTGACCATGCCTAGTGGAGAGACTGCATTGATCAAGAGTTTGGAGGTAGACGGCGAGCCCAGCGATTGGGCTGTCGCGGGACAGAACGTGGTTCTCAATCTCGCCAACATCGATCCTGCCCACCTTCGGTCAGGCGACGTTATCTGCACCCCTACCGCGCCCATTCAAACCATCCAGAGCTTCACCACCAAAGTGCTCGCGTTCGATCACTTGATGCCAATGCAGGTAGACATCCATCGGGGCCGACTGCACGTCTCTGGTCGAATTAGCCGGCTCGTCGCGACGTTGGATAAGGGAACGGGAGCCGTGGTCAAGAAGAAGCCGAAGATCGTCCCTCCGGGAACAGTGGCGCGGATCATCGTGGAGATGGAACAGCCCGTGCCTCTGGAGGCGCCTGCAAGGATCGTGCTCCGTGCTGGCGGTGAGACGGTGGCAGCGGGTCTGCTGGAATGAGCGCTGGCATTGTAGTTTTTCGTATTCACCTTATGATGATGATGATAATGTGATGTGACCCTCTAGACCATTTGCATGATATGGACAGTGTATTTACGCACTCGATACACGCATTTGCGAGGTCTCTGTTTGGTGCGAGATAGAATTTGAGTACCTTATGCATAAATCGTAGGAGCAAGCAAGGGCGCAATGTTGCCTCTTTCAAAACCTACGGCGTTCGAAGCCACAATCCCGCGCTACGAGGGAGAACCACCAAAACTAGCCTACAGATTGATCGTATCAAGGCAATGCCAGTAAGACGATAGAGGCCATATCTTGTCAACAAAGGATGGCAATTTTTAGAAACCAGCCAACCACGGAACCGCAGCGGCATCGCGGGCAAATGAGCGTCGCCACTTGCGGCAAGACCGTAGGATTCTCGAATGGACAGATGTTCTGATCTTGCCAGACGCCAGCAGCAGCCGCGCACCAAAAGGACAGCTCAGCAGAAAGACCTGCTGCGGCTATCGTCATCGACTCGCTGTTGGTTGCCTCTTTCTAGTGATTTCGACAGTGGCTCTTTCTCCAGGCGGAGGCCGCAGACACCGCGTCTGATTGGCCCGACATTCTGAGTCAGCAGAGGGTTCGGGCCAAGGGACGGCCCAATGGGAGCGCGAGAAGTAACCTTAAATGCCTTACCCGCGAAAAGGCCAGCATGGCCGCTGCGACCTCGTCGCCGCATGCTCCATACAAGAACTCGGCCGGAGCTTCTCTGTTCTTCTTCTCTCGTTCCTTCAACAACTCCCCTTCCTTCCTTTCCCTCCCGTCTTTCTCCATCCCTTTCTCCCTTCTCCCTTCCTTCTCCGAGGGATTGGTCTCCTTTTATTTACAGTACCCTGTGCTTTTCCTCTCTTGAGGAAGCAGGATCGCAGCGGTATCGTAACGGGAGCTTCTTTGGAGCTTAACTGGGAGATCTGTTCTTTTGAATTTCAGCCGAAACACTTTCTGCACCTGGTCAAGGACAGCAATCCTCTCTTCCTTTTCCACACTGCTCCTCCGGACGCATCATGGCACGATCGTCGCGGCCGGGCGGGGCGTCCAAGCCCTTTGCCTGGACGACCGTCTTTTACCTCCTCCTGGTCTTCATTGCGCCTCTGGCGTTTCTGGGAACTGCCCACGCTTCTGAGGAACAGAACGTCCAAGAGAACTATGGAACTGGTATGCTTCCTGCCAAAGCTGTGCTCGATGTTCGTTGTCTTTCGGCAGCCGCTGACCTGATTCTTTCCCCTAGTCATCGGTATCGATTTGGGAACGACCTACTCTTGTGTCGGTGTGATGCAGAATGGAAAGGTCGAGATCTTGGTTAACGACCAGGGCAACCGTATCACTCCGTCGTACGTGGCTTTCACGGATGAGGAGCGTCTGATCGGTGATGCCGCGAAGAACCAGTACTCTTCCAACCCCAAGAGGACAATCTTCGACATCAAGTGAGCGACATCCTTTGGGAATTTTCGTGACGCATGCATTTACTGACACCTGCGTGTTCCAGGCGTCTGATCGGCCGGAAGTGGGACGACAAGGACGTCCAGAGAGACATCAAGAACTTCCCCTTCAAGGTTTCCAACAAGGATGGCAAGCCCGTCGTCACCGTCGATGTCAACAAGCAGCCCAAGACCTTCACCCCCGAGGAGATCTCGGCCATGGTCCTGGGCAAGATGAAGGAGATCGCGGAGGGTTATCTCGGAAAGCCCGTCCACCACGCCGTCGTCACGGTTCCCGCCTACTTCAACGACGCCCAGAGACAGGCCACCAAGGACGCCGGTACCATCGCTGGCCTGAACGTTCTCCGTGTTGTGAACGAGCCCACTGCGGCCGCTATCGCCTACGGTTTGGACAAGACTGGCGACGAGCGCCAGATCATCGTCTACGACCTGGGTGGTGGTACCTTCGATGTCTCCCTCCTGTCGATCGACAACGGCGTCTTCGAGGTCTTGGCTACCGCCGGTGACACCCACCTGGGTGGTGAGGACTTTGACCACCGTGTCATGGACTACTTTGTCAAGCTCTACAACAAGAAGCACAACGTCGACATTACCAAGGACCTGAAGACCATGGGTAAACTGAAGCGCGAGGTTGAGAAGGCCAAGCGGACGCTCTCTTCTCAGATGTCCACTCGCATCGAGATTGAGGCTTTCCACGAGGGCAAGGACTTCTCTGAGACCCTGACCCGCGCCAAGTTTGAGGAGTTGAACATGGATCTGTTCAAGCGGACCCTCAAGCCCGTGGAGCAAGTTCTCAAGGACGCCAAGGTCAAGAAGAGCGACATCAGTGACATTGTCCTGGTCGGTGGTTCTACCCGTATTCCTAAGGTCCAGGCTCTCCTTGAGGAGTTCTTCAACGGAAAGAAGGCCAGCAAGGGTATCAACCCTGATGAGGCTGTCGCCTTCGGTGCTGCCGTTCAGGGTGGTGTCCTCTCCGGAGAGGAGGGAACGGGCGACGTCGTTCTCATGGATGTCAACCCTCTCACTCTGGGTATTGAGACCACTGGTGGTGTCATGACCAAGCTCATCCCTCGTAACACGGTCATCCCTACCCGCAAGTCTCAGATCTTCTCGACCGCGGCCGACAACCAGCCCACGGTCTTGATCCAAGTTTGTAAGTGTCATCTACCATTTCCTTCCAGCAGCACTGGTTACTAACAGATGACAGATGAGGGAGAGCGTTCTATGACCAAGGACAACAACCTCTTGGGCAAATTCGAGCTCACGGGTATCCCACCGGCGCCTCGTGGCGTGCCTCAGATTGAGGTCTCCTTCGATCTGGATGCCAACGGTATCCTGAAGGTCAGCGCCGCTGACAAGGGTACCGGAAAGGCGGAGTCCATCACCATCACCAACGACAAGGGCCGCCTGACTCAGGAGGAGATTGACCGCATGGTTGCGGAGGCCGAGCAGTTCGCAGAGGAAGACCGGGCCGCCAAGGCCAAGATCGAGGCCCGTAATGCCCTGGAGAACTACGCCTTCAGCCTGAAGAATCAGGTCAATGACGAGAACGGCCTGGGTGGCAAGCTTGATGATGATGACAAGGAGACTGTAAGTTCTTTTTTTTTTCGCATCTGGAAATTCTCGATTCATGGCTAACTCTTTACGTAGATTCTGGAGGCTGTCAAGGAGGCGACCGACTGGCTGGAAGAGAACGCTGCCAGCGCCTCGACAGAGGACTTTGAGGAGCAGCGCGAGAAGCTGTCGAGCGTCGCCTATCCGATCACCAGCAAGCTGTACGGTTCCGCACCGGCGGACGAGGAGCCTAGCGGCCACGACGAGCTGTAGACTTGGTTTAGATGGGAAGCATTCTGGAGTTCTGCGTTGTGCTTATACGTTATCTTCTATTATGTTTTATTCCTGTACTGTTAAAAAAAGGATGGTTGTTTGAGGGCAATCAGACAGTGATAATCACCTTATCAGATAGGATCAAGATTCTTGGAATTTGAATCTTGAGATATTGGGAATTATATATGGTTATGTCGGACTTCTCGACGTAGAGATTTTTTGAAATGTCCTTGTCAACAGTCCTCAAGTAATACAGACAGGCAACATCTTCAAACGGCACTATTGTCCACCCTCGATGAAGTCCTTGACTACCTCGACGATGACTTGATGGTCATCCTCCTGTTTCAATCCACTCACGACGATGACCCCGACCAACCCGTCGACACCTCGCACCCGGATGGGGAACCCGCCTCCATGAATCGCATAGTCATCGGCCACACTGCCACCGTTGGAGCTGGGCAACGCGTACTTTTTCACGAACGCCGCCTCCACCTGATCTACGTCTGTCGTCGCGCTCAACATCTTCCGCCGTAGGAGCCAGGTGGACATGCCCCAGCGCAGGACGGTGTTGCGCTTCCGCCGCACCCAGACCTCATTATCGGGGACGGTACCGGACTCAGTCGCGCTCTGGAAGACGACGTGAGGTTGTTGCGATCCTGTCGTGAGGGCGATCGAGATCAGCGCTGGTTTCCGTCGGCCGTCCGGTAGCGAAAGGATTCGCGCGCGGAGGGCGAGACCGAGCGACCAAGCGGTGTCGGCGGTGAAGGAGGGGAAGATTGCTGCGGGGGAGGACTCGTAGGCTGCGAGCTGGGCAGGCTGTCGTGTAGCATTGTTTTCTGGTCAGTCGTTGAATTGTGGATTGTTACTTCGTATATGTGACGACGCGTTATATGTTTGTGGTGTGGTCTTCTTGGTCAAGCGGCGTACTTACATCCGTGAGAGGCACTCCGAGCGGTTGCTGCGAGGCTGCCATCTCTCTGGCTTTGGAAATAGATAGATATATTTCTGTCGCAAGAAGGTTTATCTGTAAATCGAACGACTGGTTAATTGATTGACTGAGGAGAGTAGCAGTGGCGTATCTTCTGCACTGCAGTTTGGGTGACGCGGGGTGTGTTCCGTAATTTCGTGGTATTATTACGCTTGAACTTTTAGCCAACGCGTCGTAATTTATACACCTAGGCACTTTCTAAGTTGGCCATATCTGTCGCCTCACACACCCGCCCTTGGAGATGTCTGTTGCTCGTGGACAACCCCGTCGCAGCCTCTGTCCCAGCTCGACTTCCTCGTTTTGATGACAGCAGATGAGAATGGTCAAGGACAACATCGCTGGTCTCTCCCCAGCTGAGAGAACCGCATGCCCAGCGGAAGGGCTTTGTCCACGAGGCATTGCGGATGGTGATCGACTACGGATTGAGGGTGTTGGGCCTGGTGGAGGTCCGCGTCCGGACGACGCCGAGGGAGGTGTTCACGAGGACGTTGATGGAGAAGAGGTTTGGCACGACGCTAGTGAAGACCGGACCTGATGAATTTGGGAATAATGATTTGATCAAGAGGGGAAAGTGGTTATAGCTAGATCGTTCTGCGGCGGAGAATGCTCCGACCTGACAATGAACCCCGCTTGATAACTCCGACAACTCACCTTCTTTTCTAACTGCTTCAGTTACGACCTCTCTGACGTCGATCCTCTTACTCCTAAATACCTCTTTCTGGACAAAATAAACCCACATATGTATATTCTTTGATCCCGGCCTATGCCGAGACTCGTGAAGAGAGCCTGCGACTCCTGCATCGTCCGTAAAGTCCGCTGCGACGGGTCGCTGCCGTGCCAAACCTGCCAGACTGCCTCCAGACGAGTTCAATGTACTTATATCAAGCCTGCCCAGAAAAGGGGGCCCAAGTTTCGACGGGCCGCTCCGATCATTGATCCAGCCACTGCGCCCAGAAATAATCCTGACGGGACTGGCGAGACGGGCTCTGCAACAAGATCACCGCCCAAGAATGAGCGATGGAGGACACAGGACTATGCTCTAGAGGCGGCCGTGTGGGCACGGAAGCTGTCCTGGATAATCAATGAATATCACAACCAATCCTACAGCGTCTGGCCCGTTATCAAGTCCGACGTGCTGCTCGACCGGCTGAGCTTGCCATTCGATGCCAACACCTACTGTCTAGCGGCCGCCCTCTGCGCTGCCACCATGGCCCAATTGAATCTCCCTGCGGTAGCGGTTGAAGAAGACAATCTTCTGATAGACAGCGGCTATCTGGCGAGGGAGTGCATTCGAATCCGGGAGCAGCACAGCTATCGTGAGCATCTCGACGTGCGGAGCGCTCTGGCTTCTTTCTTCCTGCATGTGTACCATGCCAAAGTCAACAAGAGGAATTCTGCCATGATGTTCATCCAGGAAGCGATATCGTCCGCGAAACTGCTTGGGTTGGACCGCGACAATCGGGCGCTGCAGGAGCCAGCGGGAGATGTCGTCGACAATGGCGAAATCTTGTTCTCTTTGCTGTGGGTGTCTGAGAGGTATGCTGAAGATCTCTGGGTTGTATTTTCTCATGCTAACATAGTCCAGAGGATACGCTATGCATCTAGGTCTGTCCCCGTCTTACGCGCAGAGTTTCTGCGTCCCGGTCATCGAAAGCTCCCCCAACGTCCATGTCCACGGTCTTCTCGAATTGGCCAGACTTTTTGCGACATTTGACCAGTGCTCGGATGCCATGGTATCGGAAGAATTGCTCATCGCGTCCGAGACCGCACTGCAGGGGCTGTCGATGAACGCTGAGAACGCCGCCTTGGTCCGCTTTGCGGATTACTGCATTACCAGAGAGTGGATGAGGACGATTATCTGGCAGCGCGCGCTGTCTCTGGGGTTGCTCTCGTCGCGGGCTTCGTCGGCATTGATGTCTTTTCGCTTTCCTGTCCAGGTCAGCCGGGACCTGCTGAGTGCGCTGCGGAGTTTTTCATCGGAGGATCTTCTGCCTTTGGGGCGGGATCAGGTGCGTTATTTGCATAACACTACGTGTGTATGTCCAAGGCTAATGATGACCAGCTGCTGAAGTGCTTCGAGGTCGCGAACGCTCTGGCGGACACGTTGCTGTGCAGTTCCGCATTGTCGGGGAGTTCCACGCTTTGTTTTGGGCCGCATGAATTCCTCCACGGTCTCTATCAGAAACTGCAGCCTTTCTTGATCCAGGATCACACGCTCGACTCGATCTTACGGGAGAAGACGGCGCAGGCGCTTTTGAGTGTGCCTTCTCGTCTGTGGAATCTTAGTCTGGAACAACCCACGGAACTCGACACGGTCTCAACTATGAATACAACAAACGAAAACTCATCACAAGACGGAGATAATCGTCACGGGAAGGGTGATTTGAATGATTCGGATAACTAACTATTGACACAAGACGCTACCTAGTTGGCCACCTGCAGAACGATTCGTCCAGAAATATCTCCCTTCTCGAGTTCTTCGTACACTTGCGGCAGCTCCTTGAATGGCCGCACGCTGACATTTGGCGTTACGATGCCCCGTCTGGTCAACTCGACCGCTTCAAGACACTCCTTGAGCGAACCAACCAGGTTGCCGGTGATTTTGAGTCCCCTGATCACGATCGTCGAGATGGGCGTCTCGAGGAACGGCCGTCCGGGAGGAATGCCGACGCAGCTGAGCGTGCCGCCGACTCGCAGCATCTCCGCCGCATGGGCGAAGGCTTTTGCGTTGCCGGCAGTGACGACGACCGCGTGAGCACCTCCGTTAGTGATGCGCTGGACTTCTTGGATGACGTCGGGGGTCTTGGTGAAGTCGATGAATTCGGCCGCGCCTAGGGACAGGACGAATGCGCGTTTGTCGTCTCCTTTGTCGACGCCGATCACAGATGCTCCGTGTGCTCGGGCGTATTGTACTACGTTCATGTAACTTGTTAGCAGCCTGGCAGACAAATACAAGTTCGATGACGGCTCACCTGCCAGATGTCCCAGTCCACCTCCGGCACCCACCACGACGAGCCACTGCCCAACCTTGACATTGGCATTCAAAACGGCCTAAGAAGTCAGCATTGAAGACCACTCGTGAAGAGAAGGGGGAAAACTCTTTGTATGAAATACCTTGTACGCTGTCACCCCCGCACATAACACCGGCCCAATTAACTTCGGATCGACATCATCCGGCAAGATGGTCAGATAGTCTGCGTCCAGCGCGATATACTCCTGGAAACTACCATCCTCGTGATGCAAGTGGTTGGTGCTCTTGATGCAGTACTGCTCCACGCCCGCGAGGCAGAACTCGCACCGGCGACAGATCCGGCTCGAGAAGCGAATCCCGACCAAGCCTCCGATACGGAGATCATCGCTGCAGCCGGGGCCCAGAGCGATGATGCGGCCAACGCCTTCATGTCCCCCAATATGAGGCAGTTTGATCTTTGTGATGGGTTTGCCGTCTGCACCGGCGGCGGTGCCGCTTTTGGTGTGGAGGTCTGCGTCGTCATCGCCATCAGTAATGGTACATATTTCAACGCTTCATCCATCTCACTGATTTGTTGGTGATGACTCACCACTCTGACAAACACCTGTGTAGAGCACCTTGGCTAGAACCTCGTTTGGTCCCGGAGTCGGAACGGGGTAGTCATGTTGGAACTCGACCGGTCCACCCAGTTGACGGACAAGGGCGACTGTCTGGGTTTTGGGGATTGGTTCTGCTGTCATTTCTGATGTCTTCGTACTTGGGTTGTATCCGTCGCTAGGTCGTTATGTTGATCGTACTGTGCTGTACCAGTGCAAGTGCCGTTGGACGTGTGTGTGTATGTATACGTGCATGTGTTTTGATTGAAGATAAGCAGAACGGAGAGGGAGGTGGTGGTAATGGGGATATAAATACACCTGAGAGTAAGCAATGCAATGGAATGGGCGGAGCTATGGGATAGGATTGATTCATGAGATCTCCTGAACGAAGTCAAGCCAATTCATTCAACTCGATTCGTTATTCGCATCCGTTCTGGTGCGGAGCTGTAACGAGTCAGGGGTGACTTGGCCGGACTGGCCTGGAATCGAATTAGATTGAATTGGCACGTCCACACATACAAACAGACCCAAAACTCGGTCAAGTGAGTGACAAGTCTGTAGTACTACGATGAATGGATCCATTAGTTCAAATCCCCACGGGGCGCACAGTAGCCACGCCCAGGCTGGGCTGGTCGTCATGGTCACAAGACCCAGCGAGCACGACAGTTACCTATTTGTGCAAAATGCAAATGCAATTCTCCGATTCTCCGAGTCTGCGATTCTCCGAGCGTCTGCTTGTGTTTTCTATTATTATCTGGCGCACTTATACACACACACATGTGTAACGTAACGAAACTAGTTGGGCGAGTTTTCAAGGCGGATGATCTCTTGCAGGTAGGCAGGCAGTCAATCAATCAATCAGCCAGCCTGCCAGTCTGCCAGTCTGCAAGCAACGAAGGAAGGAATGATTTTATTATCTGACGCAGATAGAAAAGACAGTAAGTACATGTACTGCACATAACAGAAAGGTCAAACTAGCATACCAATATTGTACCAATTAATTTTTTACCCCGCAAAGGATGGATGAATGGGAACAGAGTCGACAGACGTGGGGGAAGATCACATATTGGAGGTTTGCTATTGTCTTATCGACGCTCTCTATTTTGGGATTCATGGCATACCGGTCTAACTGGATTCGGTAGTCATATAAGCTGATGTGATACATCATATTGGAAGCCGATACCCCGCTTCTATTATTATTATTATTATTATTCAAGTTTAACGTCCATACCGAGCCTTTCGGCTATGACAGACCCCGAATCGTGGGCGACGCCCCTATCTAGTCTCTAATTCCCCTCTTTGACCATTCTGGACCTTTTCCTCGCCCCAAACCGCCTTATTGCGCAGGGCTTTTGGGCATTATGTATGCCCTCCTTGGTGTTATCACTGAATGGGTGTCACCTGCCTGCTGCAGGCCACCCTCCCCTATTATCCCTCCCCCTCTCGTTCTGCCTCCTCCAAGGCCTCCAGCCCCCATTCATCATCCCTATGAGCCCTATCCACTGCCCGTACCTGGTCCCCCCGGGGGCAACCTATGGCAGTATCTGCTAGGAACTGCAGCAGGGCTCGTGAGGCTTTA
>NW_013562522.1:0-7042 GCF_000968595.1 Rasamsonia emersonii CBS 393.64
ATAACTACTTGTAAGAGAAATATAAGGTTAATATTATATATATTGCTTTTTTAGATACCTATTTTTTAATTTACATAAAATTACACTGTATTTATGTTATTCCAGTAAATAATAGAGTAGACTACTTCTGATTGATGTGTATGCTGTAAATACTTTATAAGTATAGTATATAAATTATCTCTTTAATATCTTTAAAGCTTGTTGAGGTATGAGCGTACAAAAAAACGCATTTTTGTATGGGTATTCTAGTGATCGGAGCAGCCGGGTGATCGAAACAGCCGGGAAATACGTTAATAAATAATATTAGGTAAACCTATTAATATTAATTATAAATCTAAGATACTATATTATCTTAAAAAGAATATAATTTACCTAGTTTAATATCCTATTTAATTACTAGAACTATTAATTTTTTATATAAAAAAGATACTTCTAAAAATTAATGTTATAGCTATTAATAATATAATATTCTTTTAATATTGAGAAAAAAGATAGTAAAGTCTTCTTAACTAGTTTATATAAGATTAATATATAATAAGCTAATTAAATAAAAAAGAGGCCTAAAGGACTTAAAGGATATTAGGAAGTCTCTAAATTAAAAAAATAACCCTAAAGGTATTTAGACTTTAAAGCTAAATAGATTATTAGGTAGTAGTATGAAAGCTATTAAGTTAATAATTATATTAGACTAAGGGACTTAATAGTTAGTATTTAATATCCTTAATATTTAATCTAAAGATAGTTACCCCTTTATTAGTTTTTAGGTAAATATAGATAAATAGGAAATAATTAAGGTCTAAGAAATAAAATAATATAGTAAGTTAAAGTAGTTAATTATAAAAATAATAATACAAATAATTATAAGAACTTATTTTTAAATAGGTAGGACTAAATATTTATATTTTAAATTAGATTAAGTTATTAAAAATTTAGTAGCGAGATATAGAAAATAAACAGGCTAAGATAATCTTATAAAAAAGGTTCTAAATCTCCTATATAATTAGTATAAATCTTTAGGACAATATTTATCTATATTAACTTAATAATATAGCTAAGCTTTATATAATAATATTGTTCCTTTTACGTTAAGATTAATATTATCTTCTATACTATTCTAGTAATTAAGATTATATTAATATTAGTATAGTATTTATTTATAATATAGAGCTAACTTAGGCTTATAACCTAGTAAAATATTAAATGTATAAAAGGTATTAATTATAAGAGGTTATAAAAAATTAATTAGGGAGCTATTTATAAGAATTTTATATATGAGGTCTTAGTATCCCTAAAGAAACTTCATTCTATTCCTACTAATCATACATATTACCCTTAACTGCTTAGTCAGCAGCTTGATGGCTGGCTGACACCATTCACTTCACCAGTAGTTAGCTATTATTAACTTTATATTCTAATAAAGAGACCTTAATTCCTACAGTATAAGAGAAGGTATAAGCTCTAAATATAATAGCCTTTTTTTAGCTTTTATAGGATATTATTAGCTTCTTTAGCTTATTTCTATTAATTTTTAAGAGGTAGTAGGTTATTTACAGATATCTTAAGGAAGGCTACTACTATAGGACTTTCCCCTTCTTTTTTTATATAGACTCTTAAGAATCCTTTAAGATCTTTTTTAATTTATTTATCTCTTCTAGAGGCTATAATATAGAAATATAAGCTATATTAATAATACCTAATTCTCCCTTTTCTAATAATATAGGTCTAATTAGCTATTTCTTATAATATTAAATATAGTTATTTATAATATTAGTAGGAAAGTCTTATAATAGGATATAGTATTAGCCTTAGTATTTTATAAGCCTAACTAATATATAATAGTAAAGTTAAACTAGCTTAAGAGGTTAGCTTATTATATTTACTATTTTATAAGGTATTAAAGACCTATAAATATTATAGGTTTTTACAATAAAGATAATTTTAAACTTTAAGATACTCTTAAGCTTAGCTTCTACTCTTATAAATATTATATAATAATAAAAAGCTCCTTATTATAATCTTATAATTATATTTAATTAAAGAGTATTTTAAGAAATAAATATAAAGGCAAAAGAATCTTTATTATTATATTATTATAATATACCTCTTATAGCCTATTTAGATAAGTTAGTCTCTATTATAGTTTCTTATTTTAAGTTAAATAATATAAAGATTAGTACTAAGATAAATATCTTTTTAAATATTTAGAAGGCCTAATTTATATCTTTTATTTATTTAAGGTTTAATATTTCTTAATTAGGTCTATTAAGGGTATTATAATCTTAGAATAGTCCTTAATAAACCCTATAATAGAAGTTTATAAACCTTAAAAATAAATAAACTCCCTTAATTATATATAATACCTCCTCCTCTAAGATTATTTTAACTTTCTCTAGGTCTATCTAGATCCTTTTATTAGTTTTAATAATAAATCTTAAATAATAGGTTAACTTAGTTTTAAACTTATATTTATTAATATCTAGCTAGAGTCTATTTTTTAAAGGTACTATAGGACCTTATAAATATATTAGTATTATTATAAGCTCCCTATAATAAAGATATCATTTAAATATATAAAAATAAACTTATTAAATAAGTTATAAAAGACCTAATTAATATAATATTAAAAAGTACTAGGAGTATTTATTAAACTAAAAGATATAACTAATTATTTAAATAAACTAAATTATATATAAAAAGTAGTTAGCTACTTACTCTTTAGGGTAATTTAGATCTTATAGAAGGTAGTAATAATATTAAGCTTAATAAATTAATAAATTAATAGGCCTTATTAATTAATTTTAAAATCTTATAAATTAAAGGTAATAGATAATAATCCTTTTTTATGATCTTATTAAAGGCTTATTAATAATTATAATAAAATTAGAGGCCTTTACCTGATCTCTTAATGAAAAGGACTAGAGTAGTAATATTACTAGGGGAGTTATTTATATAAATAAAACCTTTATTAAGACATTTAAAAGTATCTTCTATAATATAAAGAGTTCCTTTTATAATATGTTATACATATCATAAAGTAGCCCTTATAATAGCTTAATTTTATTACTTTTTTATCCTTTTTTATAAGCTCTATTTTATAATTAATCCTAAGGCCTTATAATAATAAGAATATATTAGCCTTCTTATAATTGAAGATATTAAAGAATTTATAATAATATTTAGGTAGCTTAGTCTATGGGTTTATATAAATTTTAAGGCCTTCTTAATATCTCTTATACTAATAGTAAAGATCTTAATCTTACCCTTTTTTTATTTTAATATAATATTATAAGCTAAGATTAAGTTAAGCTTCTTTAAAGTCTTATTTATATTAGTCTTAGTATCTATTAGAAAAACATTCTTCTTTCTATTCCTACCTTAGGCTCTAACCACATGACTCTATAGTCATGTGACCTCTTAACCAGCAGATTAGTGACTGGCTGACTCCATCCACTTCACCAGTATCTAAGGCTTTTTTTTTAAAAAAATATGTCCTAGTATTTATAGTAATAGGCTAATAATTATTTCTTGATCTCTTAATCCTTTACTTTTTAATAATACCTATTATAATTTATAATGAAAGTATATAAGGTCTAGCCTTAGTACTAATCCTTAAATTAAACTAAAGGTAAATAAGGTAAAAATAAGATATATTAGATTATCTTAAGATTAATATAGGGATCTTCTCTATAAAAATATAATAACCTTAATTAGGGAGATAGAAAAAACTAAAAAAACTATATAATAAGGATAAGAGAATAGAAAGAGAAACAAAATAATATTATACTATAACTTAAAGTTACCTAAATCTAAATATTAGAGATACTATTAATAAAATTAAAATTATAAAGGTAATATTTAATAAGTTAAAACTTATAAGCTCTATAGCTATAATTAATTCTATATATTAATATAAAAACTAAAATAACTTATATTAAATAACTATAAGGATATTATAGACTATAGTGAATAAATTAAGAGGATTTAAAATAAATTATAAGAATAATATTAATAAAGCATATAATATAAATAAAATATACTAGTAAATACTTTCCTAAATAGATTAGGGCCTGACTTTAATATCTTTAAGATAGCTTTATTCTAAAATAAAATATTATAAAAAAGGATAAGTTAAAAGAGTTAGATACTATTATATTAACTTTAAATAAAATTATTATTATTAATAATACTAAAAAGAGTTAAATTAAGAATATTAATTAGAAAGATATATTAAGCTTTTTTTATTAGTAGAAAACTAGAGATTAAAAGATTAATTATAGTAGTCCCATACTATAACTATTATAGATGCCTTTTTTATAATAAAAATAAATATTAAGAATTATATTTAAAACTAAAAAAAAGATATAATAAAGAAGGGAGACTAAATGTAAGCTAAAAGAAACTAAGTAGATATAAATATAGTTAAATTAAAAATAAAGATAACTTTTATAGTAGCTCCTTCTAAGATATATATATCTTATTTAGACATTTTTACTATTAATATTAAAATAGCCTACTATATCTACTAGAACCTTAATTACTTTAGTTATTTAACTCTTAAAAGACATAATAATAACCTATAAGAATTAGAGATACTAGATTAAACTAGATATAAAAGGTACTATATAGATCTTATATAAGGTTAAAAAATAAAAGTAATATTAGGACTAAATAATATTCTTTACTATTTAAATATTAGAGTAAACCTAATATTAATAATTAGTTTACTCTTTTTAATAATATTAAGCTTATTCTATATTAATATAAGCTAGTTCTTAAATCTCTTTTATATAATACCTACTCTTAAGCCTATTAATATTTTTAATTTTAGTCTTTTAAAAAGTAAAACTAATTTCTAGTTAAATAACGTAATCCACCACCGAGCTGGTCAGTCCTCGGCCAAGAGTTGTAGCCCAACGCGACCGAAAATCTTGAAGATTATTGCAACAAAATCTATTATATTTTCCTATATAAAAGAAAAGGCACTATTTATTAGGACATTTAAGCCGATTATGGCCTTCTCGATTGCAATTACTGCACCTTGGTGGTCTCCGTGGTCGTCGAGATGATTCCTGCAGTTGCTCATGCTCTTGAGCTTTTTGCTGCCCTTCAGCACCTGTCAAGCTTCCCCCTGCTTAACCTTTTTATAGGCCTGAAGGGCCAATTGAAGACGTTCCTCCCTAGATATATCGGCCATTAGGTGGTAGTGGTGGTAGTAATAGTCAAAAACTCGGTGTTGGTGTTGCGGCTGACCAGCTCGGTGGTGGATTACGTTAATATTTATAGCCTATATTTAGAGTTAATTAAAAAAATAGAATATAAATAAAGTTATATAAAATTAACTATTAAAAAGAATTTAGATTAGTTGTCTTAATAATAAGTAAAAAAGTATTAGGCTATATATTAGTTTATAATCTTTATTTATCTATTAGTCTATAGGTATCTATTTATAAATAATTTTAATTTTATATTAATAACTAAAACTCCTTTTAAAACTAAAATAAACTATCCTTTTTAATCTAAGATAATTATCTTTAATACCCTTTATTATTAATAGATATACTTTATAAATATACTATTTTTAATACTATAATTATCTTATAATATAAGATTAAAACTATATATTTATTTAGTTAATCTACTATTATAAATATAGTATTATAACTATTTATCTCTAAAAAAGAGTAAAAATCCATTAAGATATATTTTTATAATTAATAAGTATAAATAATAGATTTAGGAGCCTCAAGGCCCTATCTCTTTATATAAGTTTTTTTATAAACTAAATAGTTATTAATATAGTAATTAATATCTTTTTTTAGATAGCGTACTAGTATTATATTTATATTAATTATACGTCTTTTATTTCCTTAAATATATAATCAATATTTATTAATATATCTTATTAAGGAGCTATATTTATGATAAAGTCTCCTATATCTAAGATAACTAAGTAGTTATAGTAAAATAAGAGTATTTTTTTAAGAATTATCCTTCTTTAAAATTTACTTTCTATCTTCTTTAAGGATTCTAATCTATAATTTTTTAAAGAACCTTATTTATAATATATAAAGGTTAATTAATAAAAGTATAAATTCCTATAACTTTATTAGGAGTATTTTATTTTTTTTAACTACTTTAGTTTTAAGAGTACTTATATTTAATAATCCCCTTTATTCTAGTTCTACTAGTTTTTATTTTTTTTATTTTATTAATATTAATTAATATATTCTATTTTCTAGATTAGTATTAAATAAAGAAATAAAAGTAGGATAAAAACTTTATTTAATAGGCTTATAGGTATTTAGTTATTTTACTATTATAAAGTATTCTAGGGCTTAAAAGTTTATTAAGATATTAAAAGGGTTATCTTATTATAGTCTTTACTTTAGCCCTTTATTCTTTAAGACTCTAAATAATCATTAATATTTCATTATAAATCTTTAACTAATTTTTATAAAGGCTATTATTTAAGAAATATAAGACTAGATATTAACCTCTATCTATTTATTATAAAAGGATACCTATTATTATCTTATCTAATATATATCTATTTCTAGTTATATAAGGTAGTCTATTAATAAATTAATATTAAGGCTATTATTAATACCTTCTTTAAAGTCTAAAAAGCTATCTTATAATCTATAGTTTATTAAAAAGGTATATTTTATTAAATAAGATTATATAATAAATAGGTAATAACGTATTTCCCGGCTGTTTCGATCACCCGGTTGCTCCGATCACTAGAATACCCATACAAAATGCGTTTTTTTGTACGCTCATATCTCAACAAGCTTTAAAGATATTAAAGAGATATTTTATATACTATAATTATAAAGTATTTACAGCATGCAGCATTAATCAGAAGTAGTCTACTCTATTATTTACTGGAATAATATAAAATACAGTGTAATTTTTATGTAAAATTAAAAAATAGGTATCTAAAAAGCAATATATATAATATTAACCTTATATTTCTCTTACAAGTAGTTATACCTATATATAATCTGATTTTAAAATTAAAGGCCAGGATATAATATAGACA
>NW_013563172.1:0-110023 GCF_000968595.1 Rasamsonia emersonii CBS 393.64
ATGCCTTGTCGTGATAGTATTCCCAGCTGTGGAGTCTGTCCAGCTCGTAACACGGGAAACAGAAGTGGAAATGCTCTCCGAGCTGCGCATTGTCCGTAGTGTCGGCGGCCGATTCTCATCGCGTACGACCTGGCTAATAATATACCCATTGCGGGTTTCATTAGCTTGGCTGTGCGGAGGAAATCTTTCAGAAAATGTGGAGTCTTGATGCATGTCTCACCTGTTTGCAACGTAATCACCGAAGTTTGACGGAGAAGCAAGCGGTTGCGGTTCAGGAGGATGCTCCTCAGTGAATTGAGAGCGCCCGAACACTCGCCTCAAACGTTTCTTAATGGTGATAGAGAAGGCTCGCGCCTTCATCTGAAGTCCTGTACCACTTGACCACCTCGTTCCGGCGGGACTCGCGTCATCATCAGGGCTCATCTCCCTCGTTGTTCTGAACGTCTTCCTGAAGGGCTTTTGCTCGTATCGAGATCTCCTGGACAGAATGGATGGACGTCGTTCTTGTTGCATCCCCATTTCCTGGTCTTCGAGGAATTGACTACGGGCAAGGTTCACTGCAGCGTTCTGACTTTTGATGCGTCGGAGAGGGTGGGAGGATGGATCGTTACCATGGAAGAATGATATCGAGTGTCGTAAGGCCCGATTATGTTCGCCTCTCCTATATGAATCACTCGTTTGGGACTCTGCAGGATTCATTTCTTTCGGTGATTTTGGTGCAACAGTACTTCCACGATGTCTTGTTGAGAACATCGACCGGGCCTTCCGGAGACGCCGGTAGGACGATGGAGCTGAGAACTCTTCGCATTCGAAACCCTGGAATTCGCGGATCGAAGGCAAATCGGCTGTCGGATCATTCTCAGAGCTCCGGTTAACTACACGTGGTGTGGAAATACTGGTAACGGACATGCGGCTGACAGGACGGTCGTCGTCCGTGAACCGAATGCTCGAAGGACGGCGTCGCTGAGGGATGGAAAAGTGGGCAGGCCTCTCATCCCCTCCCGGTTGGTCGCCAGAGCCAGAACTTCGGGATCCGTTGGAAGATCTCTCCCGGGCTTGTGCCATTGCATGAGAGGCAGCAGCCATAGCATGGCGCTTTGCAACTTCGGGGTCCAGGGGCTCCGGCAACGGGGGAGCTTGACGGCGTTTCTGGACAGACGGTGCGGATTTGGCCCGCCTGAGTCGATATCCTGTATCAGACGCCATTGCAGGAATTATGCTGCAGAAAGAGCTGAACGATAGGCTATGCTGGGAAGGAAATGTGCGTAGAAACACTGACGCATTGAACCATAAGAGGATAGAAGTCTGCAGAGAGGAGATTCTCAGACAGAAGGAAAATAAGGGAGATCGACGAGCTCCTCATCTTGTCAACAAGCAGAATGGAAGGAGCTGTTGCCTAGAGCAATGGAGAATGGAATCTTCATCCAGGAAAGGACAGGAAGGAACGGAGGTGCGGCATGGCAACTGCCAAAGAAGATGCGCACGTGCTTCTATTTCGACTTGACAGCTCAGGAAACAGCCATCTGGACGGTGAACTTTGGAGAATTAAGTCCAGCGAGCAGCAAGATGAGCGCAGCGCACTGAATTGGTATTGCATTATCAGGAGCAGATTCCTTAGCAGGACTTGTTTCTAGATTCCGGATGAGTAACCATAATCAGTATGATATTCAATTTTCAAAATAATGGAAAACAAATCAGTGCAACCAATACGAGGCTGTGCGTTGGAACCTCAAGTGATTCGAACAAGCATGGGGGAAACCACACCGTATTTCGTGAGGATACATTGGACTGTATTATGGGAATAATTCCCATTTGATCTGCGATCGCAGCCAACAATTGAGTTCAGATTCAGTGTTAAGAGGCGCTCACTCTGAATTCGAATTGCACCTAGTTAGTTAGGCTTTTTGAGTTGTAACCTGTTGTGGCTTGGCAATATTGAGTGATTGTTAGTAAATACTGCTACAAATTACAGTGCGTGAGTCACGAGTTAAGGAGGTTCCCTCTTGATATTTCTTTTCTTTCTTTCATTTTTTTTTGGTCTTTTCTTTTTAAGTTTTCGTGTTAAAAAATGTTGAAGAATTCAGATCAACACAGCCGTAGGCAGGGGTGAATGAGTCATCAACGCTAATTAACTTAGTGTACTAGAGGTTACACGCACCTAGGAATCATCACATCAAATGTAGAGTTTGAGAGATATAAAGGACCAATCTCGTCTATGGTGCGCTCCGTGACATCTCCCTTACATAACCATTACCTACATAAGTAGGTAGTCGAAGTATACCTATATCAGGAACAGCAAGCGGAAGCATTCCAAGTTTCTTGAAATTTAGCTTTTGAATGCAGATTGCGGGTGTCGAAGCCGGATCCAATCACAATATGGCCCGTTCAAAAGGTCAGAAGAGCAAAAGGCCAGAGACTCCAGAACGCGATCGACCCGCAGAAGCAGCAGAAGCAGCAGCACGGACAATCCATCTCGATGGGAAAACCCTTGAAGGTGGGGGGCAACTCGTTCGCAATGCCCTCGCTCTGTCGGCGCTGACTGCCAAGCCCATCACCATCACAAACATTCGAGGAAACCGACGGGGAAAGACTGGACTGAAGGGATCGCATGCTGCAGCAGTCAAATCGCTCGTCGAGACGTGTGGAGGCGAGGTCACTGGTGGAGAGATAGGGTCGACTACGTTGACATTTTTCCCTCGAGGCAGAAGCGCAGTGGACGACGATGGTGATCAGCTATCTCTTGCATTTACTCACCCCTGGAGTGGCCAGCCACCAATTCGACCTGAATACAACATCCGCTTGTCCACTGCTGGGTCGATTTTCCTCATCTTCCAGGCGTTGTATCCCTACCTGCTGCATGCCAGCAGCTTTGGATCTGTGGGACCTGTGAGGTTGAACATCACTGGGGGCACCAATGTCTCATGCGCTCCTTCGTATGATTATGAGAAGCAAGTCTTTGTTCCAAACCTGCAGAGACTAGGATTTCCCCGGTTGTCTGTCAATCTCCGCGATCGTGGCTGGTCAACAGGTCCTATGAATTTGGGCACCGTGACGTTTACTATCCACCCGCTAGGATCTGATAAGGCAACAGAGTCACAGACTGACGCACAACCGGATGGCCCTAACGGGGTTGATGGAACTGCGACAGAGGAAGAACAAAAGAGAGAGGTGGATGGAGAATATTCTCCATCTCAATCCCGATTTCCTCTGTTAAATTTGGGTCATTACAGAAGGGGGAAAATCACAAAAGTCGATATCACAATTCTGGCACCAGACACTTCTCTGAGAGGTCGAGAATTTCGCGGTGATAGGAAAAGAGAAAGAAAAGACAAGAGAAGGTCTCATGAATCGAGACAATACGATAGTTCGGGGAATACAGAGCATCTAGAGTCCGACGAATCGGCTGAATGGGATGAAAGATCTCCCGAGTCAATGACTGTGCGAGAATATCTCGAGGAAAAGGCCCTCAAGGCTGTTGCTCGCGCGCTAAAGCGTCTCCCAGAGAGTGTGATTCCAAGGCGGTCGAGCTCAAATGACTCTCACGTTGACGGCGATTCATCAAATGCAGACACAGGCATCAGTATCCCAATTAAAACGCACACCTCAGAAACTACGCATCATCATACCCATCTTTATATCCTATTGGTGGCCCATACATCCAACGGCTTTAAACTGGGCAGAGACGCACTGTTTGAAGGGTTCGGGAAGCGAGGCCGAAGGACCACAGGCAAGCATGGTCAGGAAAACCGGAATTCTAACGGCGGTTCTGGGGGCAGCAGCGTGCTCGACGAGCTTGTCGAGCGATGTGTGGAAGGATTTGTCGAAGAACTACACCCAGACGAATTACCTCAGGGAGCAGACGATGGCCAGAAGAGAAAGAAACATAAGCCTTGCGTGGATGCTTTCATGCGAGATCAGCTCGTCATTTTCGAGGCGTTGGGAAGGGTACAGAGTCGAGAGAAAGCAGATGGAGACGTTGCTGTATCTGATGGCAAGGACAAGGCAGACGAAGAAGCGAAAGATGAGGATGAGGACGAGAGGTACTGGAGTCTTCACACGCAGACAGCTCGGTGGGTATGTGAGAAGATTCTTGGAGAGGATATCTGGTTGTAGTTTCGTATAAAGAGTCAGATTTGGTCATACCAATATGTCATCCGGAGAGTTATCCACTATAGCTTAATGAGGACCGGTTCTTTCGCTTGCACACTCAGGAGGAATATATCATCTCGTTAGCTGCTAGCTTTAAGAAAACCACTAGAAAATAATATGTGAAAGCTGATTTGATTTGTCCTCAAGCAATCAACATATTTTATCATACTGTCGAATAATGAAGTTGCAAAATATGCAGGTCGCAGGGACATGCGGGTGGCCTGACCGCTGTATACTATTTCGGGTAATCGCGACTTCCACGGTTGCAGGCAGGCAGTCCCGTGGGAGATCAGCTGCCGCGCCTTCCCAATCCAACTCACGCGGCTGAACCAGCTGACCTCAGACATCAAAGAAGATGGATATAAGAAGACGTGACGCGCATTGTTCTCCCTCTTCTGCGTATTCATCCGTCATTTTATTTTACTATCTCCACAGTTGACCGAGAAGCAGCGCGCTGATTCCTGAGTTTCCTCCATCTCCATGGCCGGTGACGACGAAAACATAGATGAACATACCCCGCTGATCTCCAGGTCGCCCCAGATAACCCCCTCCCAGGCTGGTTCGTCTGATAATAATAATAACAACAATCCCCCCGTGCGCCATGCGGCCACCAACTCCTCCTGGCCCGACGTGGCCGGCCTCCCCGTGCGGTCCGCCAACGACGAGAACCTGGTGATTTTCCGCCGCGCCATCGGCATCAACTACCACCTGCCGTCGCACGAGGGCGCGACGATGGAGGAAGGGCGCAAGTCGGCCATGGGCATCTACCGCGCGGTGCTGCGGGAGCAGCGGGCCAAGGCGCGGCTGTTCTGGGCCGTAAATCTGACGGTCTACTTCTGCCACTTTGCACAAATCATCATTGGCGCCTCGCTGACGGCGCTGGGGCCGACGTCGACCCGTCACACCCGGGCGATCACCGTGCTGGGGGCGGCCAACACGGTCATTGCAGGCGTGCTGGCGCTGATAAACGGGCAGGGCCTGCCGCACCGGCTGCGCAAGGACGAGATCGAGTTCCGCAAGATCCAAGACTGGATCGAGGAGACGGAGGCGCTGCTGGCCGCGGGGATCATTGGGCGTGACCGGACCGAGGTTGGTCTTCTTGTCGAGACGGCGTTCAAGAAGTACAACGCGGCCAAGGCGAGCGCAGAGAACAACAAGCCTGGGTCGTATGTGAGACAGCCGGAGGAGAGAGCGAGGAATGGGGATGGAACGGCGGACGACGCGAGTAGCAACAGTGGGAATGCGGTTGTACGACTGAACGTTCCAGGATTGCACTAAGAAAGGAGGTTTGCTGTATGAAGAGGGTGCCGATTAATTGTTATAATAGGTCGATAGACGTGCTATTCAATAGACATTACATTCTATTCTATACCCTCAGAACGCCTTAACCTGTATATTAGACAGGACAAACTAAGTCCTGAAACACATTATTTACCAACTAACTGTATACAGCAGAATACGTAGGTAAAGTTTTGTCTATGACGGGAAGACCTACGAGCAGTGATTGATTTTGATCGGACTACTCCAATAGCATGGGCTGAAAAGTATGGGCATGAGGAAGTGATAAAGCTGCTCCTTGAGAAAGATGCTGACCCAGAATCTAAAGATAGAGGTGGCTTAACCCCATTATCATGGGCTGCAAAAAATGGGCATGAGGCAGTAGTAAAGCTGCTCCTTGAGTACGGTCTACTGGAGAAGAATGTTAATAGTCCGACCCGTCCCCACTATCACAGGCTTTTATGGAGTATAGCATGAGACAGTACATAAGTAGTGAAGAATCTGCTGCTTGAGAGAAAGTAACTGACCTGGAAGAAGGATGCAAAAAAAAAAGGTCTTCAACAAACTAGAAATTTTCTAACTAAATAGTGGCAGTCTTCTCTTGTCGTGTCTTGCAAACATCACTCTCTCAAATTAAATTATCAGTATAACTAACTTAAAGAGAAAAAATATATATCAGTTTAATATTACGTGATCTTCTCCTTCCTCTTGTAATGTAACCTGTACTATTTAACAACATGACGGCTAGTTGGATGACGAAGTTGAGTCATCATCCATGTGATAAGTTATTACTTATCTAGGTAAAGACGCAGACAACTCGCAGCATTGTAATAACATCTCTTTGTCCTTACCAACTCAAGAGCACAGAAGGTAAGATTTTATGCTTAACTATTAATGGGATATTTACTAAAGCAATAAATATACGTACAGCATTGCAGAACTAATATCTGTACAGAGTGGGCAATAGATCACAGTTGAAAAGGACCTAAAATCACGTGTCATCTGTACCACAGAATTAATCTAGGTCGATTGGATACTTATCATTTTATCAATCATCACCGTCGTCCTCACTGCCACCACCGCTGTTCACACCACATAGCTCTGCTGGGGCTTATCACTACCATGGTGAGCTTCATTTCCCACTGACTACGAGGCTAATAGTAACCATCAGGAAGAAACAAGAGCTTGTGCAGCAAAAAAATCAGTCGCATAAAATACACACATCATGTCATCGGATCGACAGCTGTCGCTCGAAGAGCAGCTCCGGATTGCCAAGTTAAAGGAGAATGGACGAAACTGGTTTCCCCCCGAACGATGGGCAGCATATCACAGAGACGGCTGCCCCGTACCACCGGAACGTGTCCATCCCTATGTTCTGGGTGGATGTCTCCCAACCCTGCAGGCAATCCAGGACATGGCCGAGCTGGCAGAACACCACCAGCGATTGTTCCATCACCGCCTACCAGAATGCAAGGCCCCTCAGAGCAATCCTGGAGAGTTCTGGAGAGTTGGTAGACGGGTCAGCGTTATTCATTGTGAAAAGCAATCTGATCACAAACTTGATCAGCACCACAGAACATCCCTGTGGCCATAGCACACTGAAACGTTACACTGCCAGCGATTGTTCCATTACTGCCTAGAAGGATGCAAAGTCCTCCGGCGCAATCCTGTAGTGGAGAGAGTTACATGAGCCTTGTTCATGATGAGGGTGAAAGTGACTGCTGGCTTGATCTGCGCCACAGGACTTCCGCGTGGCAAGAACAGACGGCTTGCACAGCGCGACACCGGTGAAAAACGATAAAACACAAAGTTTCTAAGTGCATATTAATGGTCTGAGCATAGAATCTTTATTTTGATTATGACGGCAATATTGAGCGTATTTATACGTCCAGATCCGGCCATGGCCAACAGTATGGTGAGATTTTCTATTTCTGGAATGAGTGCCCTCGGAGTTTTTGGGAGCCCGTTCTGGCTCCCAAGCAACGAGCCTCTGCACCTTCACTCTACTTCCTGACATCATTCTCAAGGTGGGTTGACATGCTTCTTTGAGATGAGAAAGCCTCGTTTTTTGGGTCCTCGGTTGACTGCAGTCTCAGATGTCATTTTCAAATTAGGCTTTTTTTTGGAGGGTTCTTCCATGTGTCATGTCTGCAAGAGCGGGTGGTTATCAACAAGTTATTTAGGATTCGTAGGCATATTAGGCCGGAGAATTACGTCGAATGGTGTTGAAGCCATCACGGCTCATCATCATTGTCGTCGCTGCTACAGAGTGGTAAGGAGATACACGGAATGCCATCGTGTGGGGGGAGGTCATCGTGGAAAGGGACGGTGACATGATTGGCTGGATGGTGCCTGCTTAGTTCGGTCGCAGCTTTCGAGCGGGAATAAGGCTATCAGGATAAGCCTTAAAGTTCGACAAAAAGCGGAGAAATCTCCCCTTTCCTTTCTTTTTTTTTCTTTTGCCTTATCAAGTCAAATCATGCGCAAAAGCCGAACGTGATCGATCGCATTTATGACTCTCTGCGAATTGCAGCATGGCTTCAAGGATATAACGCGTCTGTTTGTCTGATGATCGTCAGTTAGCGCGCTGACTACCTATATTCATTGCCTCTCTCTCTTACCATCCATGATCGACCAATAATCAATCATGTCTTCACCTCCTCCATCTCACCCCCCTAGGGACATCCGCCGCAGAAAGTCATTTCTCTTCTCCATTCTTTCCTGCAAATGTGTCTCCATTTTCATTCTGCTCGTCTTCGTTCTGCCGATGATGACGCTCTTCCTCCTGCTCGCGATCCCCATGTTCATCGCCAAGAAGCATGAACTGCAGTACTTTAGCGAACTCGAGCATCATCGTGAAGTTGAAAGTCAATGGGACTTTTTCGCGAAAAAGATGCCCTGGATGCTGGAAGTCCCGACGGAGGTGCGACCGGAGCGACCGGTGTCGTGGAATGAGCGCCGAGTGCCCCTGATCAAGGACATTACGCAGCTGTGGAGCGGCACGTGGAAGCAGCAGATGCAGCTGTACGAGGACGGCACGGCAGAGTATCCCTCGCAGGAGTTTTGGATATATATCGGGGGAACGTCCAAGATGGAAGAGACCACGAGTCCGGGCAAATCATCCCAGGCTAGAAGTTTCGACTGGAAGAAAAGTTTCCGAGCTGCGTTCACAAGATTGAACAGCTACATGGGAGATATCCTCCCCACCCTCCCTGGTCCCAACTGTGTCGACGAGCCGCACATCTGCCATGCCTACAACAATGCGTTTGACCGGCTCATTGAGCTCTACCACACCCACCGTGTCAACCAGACTGGTGGCGCGGGACTCGCCTTTGCAGATTGCGACGTCAGCCCTGCACTGTGCGACGAGTGGGCGACCAACGCGGTAGTTATGGTCCACGTGAAGACCCAGAGTCCCTGCCGGACGGAGTTTGAGCCCAGCTTCCGGTTTATCTGCTCCGTCAAGTGGCGGTTCGTGGGGCTGCCGCTGAAGAAGATGCCGTTTTACCGGACGATGCCACTATCGTCGCTGTTAGCAATGTCACCGTCATCACCTTCCATCATCACACCGCCTAGCAAGGAACTACCGGGGAGGGATAATGACCCCGTGGTACCTGTATTTCCTAGCGCGTTCGAACAGCTGCATTCGCTGGTTAGTTATGACGGGAGCGTCGAGGCGCTTGACTTTGAGGAGTATGAAGTGGAGGAGATCATCGTCCCGATTGATTGATTGATTGATTATTGAGCTTACAAATGATGAGGAAAGGAAAGAATCGGGACTGACTGCATGTAGGCATACAAGGAGTTATATACGCGTATATAATGTAATGTATATTACCTATTATGATTATTGGAAAAGAAAAAAAAAGATTGTGAATTGAGGGATTGCCAGACTGCTTGGATCTCTCTCTGCCATTTTTCATTTGACTTGAGTTCTCGAGAGATAAATAAGCTCGACTTCATCTTCAAATAAATATGTTAGCAAGAAAACAGAATATTACATAAATGGGACAGAATAAGGAACGACAGCCTACAAAAACCGTCAAATGGCCGACTTTCAGCAATCGACGCATCCGAAGAAATGATCCAGGTACTGTACTGGACATCTTTGGAGTCTAGCACAGTCGGAATATTGTGTTGATTAAGGTAAACAGCTAGAAAGTCATATGACTTCTGCCGATTTTCGCGAATTTAGCAAATAGTGAGGGTGGATGGGGGGTCCTGCAAAAAGCCACGAATGCTTGGAATGGTCTCCTCTCTGGGTCGCACAAGCAGCTCAAGCTCGATTCCAATCTCTAGAGGCATAGTTGCGATTGGCAGCGAGGTTAAAAGACCTCGGATACGTTAAGGTTTGTCAGCACTGTTTTTGTAACGCGGTTATGTTCCAAGAGTTGAGACAAGAGATGAGCAAGATGTGGATGACAAGGGGTTAGAAAGCTTCCTGGAAGGAGGCTCGTGGGATTGTAATGTTGCCAAAAATACTGAGGGGCAGGGACAAGTGAATGAGAAGATCTGAGTGAATGAGGGACGCAGCCTGGGGTGCAATTGTCAACAGGAAGTTGCCGTCGACCTAATTAGGAGCTCTGCATAGGCTTAATTGAATGGAAAAGAAGACAGTTTGTACACTCATGCCGTATTGACCTAGGCCACCTGGCACTTGTGATCTACCCATATATTGCTGATACAGTTCCTTTTAGACTTAGGATTCACTGTTGTATCTGTCAGAGTCTGGGGATACGTCAATCTAACCTGTGAAGCAAACAACTATCTAAGAAGATCAACGGGAAGGAATCAGGTCAACCAACTTAGAATTTGGATTTATCATCAGTCCAGGTCCTAATTGGTAACCATTATCTTTTTGGTAATGTCAGTTAGAAGTTCTAGCTATTAGTCGAAGTAGATCATCTGCACCCATTCCATTGACAGCATCAACAATAATTATGTGTAGATAGTTATCTAGAACCATAAAGGAGAGAAATTATGCGATAATTCAAAGTAATCATCTCTCCTAGATGTATGTGTCTATTGTTCGATATCTTTATAAGCCTATTTTTGATCAGAAAGCTGGATCAACCTGGGCCAGCCAGGTATGTACAGTACACACATATCTGGTATGAAAGACAAATTGCCAGAATGGAGCCTATCTCTAAACTAAGATAAGTCTATAAAGGCTAATTTAGTCTAAATAGACTGGCAGGTCAGTAACTTAGACAGACTAGCTCAGCACAGATCTGTATAAAATGAGTTTCTATAAGGCGCTGAACAAAATTTAGAGCTAACTTGTAATATTCCAATAGGACCTGTTATCCCACTTTATCTGAGTCTACCTTTGCTCCCACGTGTTAGATCACTCCTGCTCCCTCTAATCCAAAAAGATACTTATTTGTAGGGATAATTCCAATAGTAATGGCGATATTTAGAAATTTAACCCTGCAGCTGTAATCTCTAATTCTATATAATTATTTCATTTTTAGTAGTAACTTATTACGGGAGACTTTAGTAAAGCAAAGTTAATTATCCCTAGATATTCACATCTTAAACGAACTACGGTAGCTGAATCATGGAGGAACTTTATGACTAGCCCAGCTCTATTGACTTTTTTTTCTACCTGATTAATTAAGGTATATAAACACCTACACCAATACCCGCTGCTCCCCCGATCTTTTTTAATTCCATTCGTCCAGCCGTCCATCCGGCTGGCTGGCTGGCAGTATGACTGACTGACTTACTTACAGCTGGTAGACTGAATTTACCTAGGTAGTATTGTATGAGTACCCTAGTATAGGTACTTTAGATGGCCTGGCTCCCGCCCAGGCATTTGAATCCAGAAAAGGGGAAAAAAAGAATTTAGGTGCCTCATGAGGTGAGGTGCATTCAGCTGATCTTATCTGAATTTTTCTGTCTTTCCATTTACGGTAAGTATGTACTGTACAAGAGACCTATGTACTGTACTACCTACCTACCTACCTAAACTCCAGCCTTTCTAATCTAATTAAACAATCCAATCCAAGATGTCAGGGGAAAAAATCCATTATTACCATAAGGACGTAAGGCATGCTGCATGTATGTGTGTGTACAGCAAGCACACTAGAGTCCTCGCTAGCAGCTTGCTTAGCTTAGCTACCTAGCTAACGGCGATAATCTCTAACGATGATAATGATGACTTGATAACATGGTCAATAACACTAGAGTTACTAGGGTATTGGAGGTGTCTTGTGTTGTACGCACGTCGTACGTAAGCGAGTGAAAAAAAAAGGGTCACGCTTCGATTGAAATTGATTAGATCTATAGTACGAAGTACAAGGTACTGCGCCAGTATACGTACATGTATGTAGCCAAAAAAAAAGTATTTATCTATTTACCTAAATCTTGTACTGTATGTAGCATTGTACAGTACTCTGTACATCGCATAGGTCCTGTACAGAGTACAGAGTGCATACGGACTACAGAAGATTCTTACTGAGTACATGTACGCAGAACGAAATAATACCAACACTCTATCCATGTGGACAGTCCAGGATCAGGAGTTACTCCTACCAGGATAAAGAATAAGCACGCATGAGTTGAGGCTTTCAGATTCAGCTGACCATTCACCGCATTCGGAATCCTTAGCCGCTGGTTGGTGGTGGGCAGCCTGAGTGTGACTTTGTTGGCTTGGCGTGGCTTGGCTGGAAACCAGAACCTCGGGACTGACGTTCGGCTTTACGAGTACTCTGTACACCAGTCTATGGAGTACTCTGTACTACTACTCTCTGTCCCACCCAAGTTACGCATGGCCGTTTCAGAGTATGCATCATCCATCCTGTACCGTCTGCCGGCAGCTGGAACGGATGGATGCAAGGTTGCACTTGCACCACACCGTCGGAGTACTGGCCGAAGATCAGTTTCAGATTACCAGCTTTGTTGTCCACTCCAATGGAAACGGCACCTGAATAGGAGTAATTCAGGTCAAGATGGAATAGATAATGCGCTGGCGGTGCGCTGCGCCACAGACGTTGAAAACTTATAAATTCGGAACCGGGCATTCCGTGGTGGAGATCGGGAAAAAGAGCCATCTCCAATCTTGCACCACTCCGCAGTGGCGAGAAGAAACAAACACAAAATATTCATTGTGGGTATTGTAGTACAGTCAGTATTTTGGTGATAAACAGTCCAGGTGGGTGGAGTCGTGGGCATCATCGTATGAAATTTTGCAAAGACGGCTGCAAGAATGAGGACAATTACAAGAACTTGTAGAAGATAACAGATAACGAAATAGTACAGAAATGAGGGATATCATCGAAGCGTCATACCAACAAAGTGAGGGGGAAGAAGGAGGATGAAGATGAAGAAAGGGGCAAGAAAACAAAACAGACGGCATTCATTCCGGACACGTCATCGAGAATAGTATAGCCAGCGCAAGCCCCGCTGCCCGCCAGCGGGAAAAATTCAAAGAACAAACAGTCCTCCCGTAGACCCTTTTCCGATTCCATTCCATTGGAGTCAGGACCCGCCGTCGAAATCTCCATCGTGGATTCGTCAGAAAAAAGGGTCTTCCACCCAAAAAGGTTGCATTGTAGTTCGCAATCTCCCGTCAGTTCCAGCCCTGTCGAGAGGAGAGAAAAGAAGGATGTCGTGCAGATAGCCTGCCAGCATGATTCATGCGTAAGCTCGCCGGCGGGGCTGTCACTCCTGGTTAAATCAGACCTCGTTGGTCTTGTCCTCTCCCTGAGACTGACGGTCCGTCCGGATGGGTCTTCGATACTCCCGGTTCTGGGCAAAGGGAGAGGATAGAGACGAAGGACGTCGCAGATTCAAGGACTAGTCAAAGCAATCAGCACATGAAGGTGAAAGGTATGGAGACAGGACTTACAAGGCAGTCGGAACACTTTGCTCCAGGGACATTGACGCGACCGCGGCATCCGCGGGGATAGTTCGCGCAGGAGTACATGGCGAGATTGGCAGCAGGACTAGCAAACTCGACGCAGTAGATGGAATTGTGCGTGCAGCTGCTCTGTGAGGATCGAACTTGGATAGTAAAGAGGGACCAAAGGTGAGACTTGAATAAGACTTTAATTTAAATCGACCTTCGAGATCGTGGCCGGATCTATGACGTCTGCTTGCAGAGATCTGAATGGATCGGAAACGAAGGGGCAGTGGATGTTTTATGTTTTAGCGGGATGCGGAAGGAGACCGTCGAGAACAAGGTTCGCTAGTGAAAACGATCTGAGACAGGACAGGAGAAAGAGAAACGAGAGAGAAAGCCAGGCAGATATACTCCCTAAATACGAAGCCAGAACCAGAGCAGGGACACGCAGAGCCGCGGTCCAGAACGTCGGAATCATGGATTAGGGCTGGTCAGGCGGACTGGACAAGGCCAGGCAGATATGACAGGGCAACCGCAAGGCTGGGCATGCATTGGCCGGTTTCTTAAAGAGTCGTACAGGCCCTTCATGTCAAGGCGTGGTCTAGACGACAGAAGGGGCCAAATGCCCTACACAGGGCTCTTCTCCGTAAAAAGAGTACATGAAATATGTTGCTGGCTTGCATGTTGGCGGCGGGATCTGTCGAGTACAGACAAAGACCAAGTAACATCGACGCCTGACAATGTCAAAAATAGCACCCAACATGCAAGCGTTTCAGATCTGCCACAGCCACCGCAGCCTTTCAACCAGAATAGCAGCTCCTCCACTTGGGGGCCATCTCTGCCATGATTCGAATATCGCGCTGCTCATTGCTTACTCAGCAAGTCGTCTCCCACGTGCGCCCTGTAGTTTCTGAGGCATTTTCTAGCTGTGCGTATACTTGTTCAATAACAGCTTGATAGCTTTGTAACGGCAGATAATCTTGACAATTGTGATTCTGAGAATTTCTTTTCTTCTTTTCAAGATTTACTCTGGGATAAGTACAGATACTTACAGTAAAATGATCAATACCAGACCTGTAATTTAATTCATTTTCTGTTTTAACCAAGTCATTTTTTAAAAGAATATTTCTATGCTACACGGACCTATCAAATAACCTTTGCCTTGGGCAAATATGCTGTTGCTTAAACGACAGGGGTTCTGCGCATCACCTGACCAAGGAATTCCATCGTGGATATCTTCCTGCGGAGAACCTCGTAAATCCTGCAGTCCGTTACTCCTCTCCTCATCTGTCAACATCGTCGTATTACGCAGTGAGAACCCTTCAGTGACATGACACTACTCAATGAAATCCTATCTCATTGATCTTGACGACAGGCAAGCTCAAGTTCTCCAGACAATCTGATTTCATCGCACTGACAAAGAGAGTCTAGAAATGACGATCGGCAGATCCAGAACGCGAGGAAGAGCAGCAAGAGCTCTAATTATCTCAGCATGCAGAGAAAAAAGGTCTGAGAGAGCAGTGGCAATGCGAGAATTTGTCAGCACGGCATCAGAAATGCGAGTGAGTTGCCCGGTTTCCAGACATACTGCGACGGCAGCGAGCCTCGAACGTCATGATCGGCGCGATTGCAACTCAGCGTTGATGACAGGGCGCATAGCACAGCTGCAGCTAGATGTCAAAGTTGCCGACTGACTCATCCTCGCTGTCTGTTCGTCAGATTTGTCCAGCAGAGCATCATTTTCTTGTTGAGCAACAGTGCGAACGTTGAGGCGACCAATGGCGGCCCACTGGCCGAGTAACCTTATTGCCCTTTTTGGTCGTCTGCATCCGGGGTCATGATCGTTTCTGCCGCTAATGCAGCCGTCTCGACGCCGTCACAAGTACCTACATATCTACCTAGGCCTGTCGCTCAGGGCGCCGATACGCCGGCAGAAATCGGATTAGTGCCGACTAGGGAGCAATGCCTGGATCATAGAGAGCAGAATGCACTCGATGACAACGTTAAAGTCCATTGCTCAACTACCACGGACTCGTTCTGCTATTACCAAACTCACAATGGCGGAATTACTACGAAGAACGAGTCCACTACACACGAGCCCAGAATTACGCAGCCATACGACACAAACCGACAAACCGAATCTTCTCCTCAGTACGATCATGCCAATCTCCATTCAAGTGGATACCTATGTTCGCAATCCAAGTATCCTTGGCGAACAATCACGACTTTAATATTTCTTAGACGACTGATAATGATTCTAGCGAGTCATTGACCTCGCAGCTGGCACGGGGATATGGGCAATTGATTCTGGTAAACCGTTCCACTAGACTATATTGTCAGGGACTCATTGCGTAGCCGATTAGTTCCCTTCTGCGGCGGCAAATATCCTACCACGAGAAAAGGCGTCTGCCTGAGAGATCCAGGTCATTGGCAACGATCTGAATCCGACTCAGCCGTCCAGTTAGTCCGCACTCCCATCACTGTTGAGCAATCGTTGATATCTACTGGTTCCGCCAAATCTGAGATTTGTAGTTGATGAGATTGAATCTGAATGGGATATAAAAACACACAGTTCGACTTCATCCATGTTCGGTATCACTCCATCAGGATTTCAAGAAGTTGATAATGCAGTGCTATAAGTAAGGGTAACCTACCACGACCGTACCTTGAGAGATAGTTCCGCGAAGCAGGGTTTGTAAACATCCATGTGCGCAAATACGGGTGCCAATGGGGTCTGGTCCAAGGATCCATATTACGTATGTACGATATATATATTGATCATTACTAACTTCATCCAAGAAAAACTTGGAACCATATTCCTACTACAGGCGGAGCAAGTTTCGATGTCGACGCCATGGCAGTGTTAACAAGATTCGAAGGATAGTCCAACGAGGAGATCCAGGATCTCGTCGCTGGGGCGAAGAGTGACGCCTGCAACCCCAGGTCCATTTGCTGTTTGACTTGTAAGTTAGTGCTCGCTCTGCTGTCTTGACAAGACGACTAACAAGGGTTAGTTTATGTTGTGTACAGTACATACGGCCGAAGGAAGCGTGACAGCCCGAAACAATGGACATGACCTAAGCAGTCTTTCGGAGAGTTTACGAATAATTCTGAGAAATTACTAATTCCAAGAGATTCAGCTGAGTGGACATATTCATTTCAAAGAGGCCTCTTACAATCACATCAGATTTTTCATTTTGGAATAGAAATTCTCTCCTTTGTCTTTCTCTTATTTCTTTTTAATAACAGTCCCCTTTTCTTACAATGTCCACCAATGTAGATAGATTATCTATGTACATACATACGCTACCGTACTATCATTAATTCGATTGGAGATATCCCCCCAAAGAGTATTTCTATTCTACCTCGTACAGCACCTCTGATTTCATCATTAGGCCCGCTAAAAAAGAGTCAAAAAATACATATAATACTGTAGAAAGAGGATCTATTAGCTGTCTCACAATAAAGTACCTAAGACATACATATTACATGTATTGAATATCGAAATCGCATCTAAACGTTCGGAAATCGAGGGGTTTATATATGTACTGTATCTACATAACTAGCTGTTAGCTGTTAGCTGTGAGCGACTGCAGTCGAAATTACATATACCGCGATTTCCGCGGCTAACAGGAATTACACCGATTTTTCCCCTTCTCGTCTTGTTATAGTGATCTAGGTTACTGTACTGTACATATTTCCCAGCGGCTGGTCAGGTCGGGTCAGTGTTAGGTTATGGTGCATGTAGATAGGGTTAGCAAGACGCTAAACCAAATATAGTAAGTGAACATGCCAGTCCTGCACCTGGGATACGAACACTTATATATACATTGGTAACACTGCGAAGGATAGTAAATAAATGACAGAGTAATATATTATTAGCTATGGATGGGCATCTATCTAGCACATTGTCCATATGTGTGTACTTGTACAGTACTTACCCTGTCTTCGACGTCAGTCTATCCATCTATCCGTTGGAGAGTTGCGGATTAAGGCATATCAATTGACTTCTTTTTTTCGATAATGAAGACAGGGATAGCTTAGGAGACAGAGATAGATAGAGTATCCTAGAAGAATGACCTTAATCAAGCAAGGAGGAGGAGAAAACACACTGATAGAATATGTAGACTTGATTGAAAGGAAGAGGAAAAAAACAAGAATGACACCAATCGTTACCCAATGTACTGTACACGTTGACAGTGTATCAATTGGAGAGATCTGCAATGCAAGAAACATACTCTGAATAAAGATTGTGGAGAAGAAAGAAAAAATGTCCTTATCGCTGGCAAGAAGACCCGCCCAATGAAATGACTAACTTCCTGACAGATGCCGATCAATCCATTAGTACAGTACATACATACGTAGGACAAAGTGGAGAGACTGGAGACAGAGTTAGGCAACATTCCAGAGATGTCAACAGTACTGTACATATTTAGTTAGCTATATTGCTCGTAAATAATTGGTCGAGTCAACTTCACTCAAGTCAAGAAGAAGACTGGTTGACTGAAAGTTTCCACTTTTTGTTTCTCTCGTTATTTCTCCCCTGCCAGATATTATACGTGGATAGATGTGGATAGGGATACCTAAAACTAAAACTAAAACTAAACTAAATTTTATCCCTAGATATCTAGATAGATACATGTATGTAGCCGAACGGATGGACGGAATCATCGGATTTCTTTCGATCGATCGTGATGAACTAATTGCATGCACATCCTGAATGAAGTTGTTGAAACAAACCTCGAAGAAGTACCTTCGTTCGTTCGTTCTATTACCTATTACTAACCTAATAACCTCCCTACCTGCATGATTTCCTCTCATCCATTATCCAGTCCATCGATCTATGTAATGCACCCATATTCTGTTGCTAGCCATCGATATATATTGATATCGATCCATCGATCCATAGATCGACTAATTTTTATTCACCACTCGGTAATTCGGCAATCAAATGGATGAAAAATCTTTCGATCCTCCCCCCTTGATCTGCGCGCGGCGCTCAACAGACCCATTCCAAAATATGTATGCTCCATGATTGTCCCCGCTGGGGCCTATCATCAATCAATCAAATCCCTAGCTGGACTGGCGAGGACCTATCATATGACCTTGTTGTACAGTACGTAGATAAGGTGTATTTTTGTATGTATTTCTTTTTATTTTAGATGAGTAGACTGAGGATTCATATATTCTATATTCCTCCCGACTAGGTCTGTCGGGTTTGGTGTTTAGAATCATAGATTTTTCTTTTCTTTAGTTTAATTAATTACTCTTCTTTCATTCTGTTTTCTTTGCCTATTCTTCTATCTATAATATACTATTCGTTTAGTCCTTCCTTCCCGCTCCTTCGCATCGTCCGTCCGTCCGTTCATTTATTTAGAGAGAGGGAGATGAAGTAACGAGTTTCTTAGTCTTCTTGTCCTCTCTCTGTGTCTCTGTCTACAGAATGGGCTTCTCAGAGCCATTGACGATAGTCCTTCACACCGACTCTCAAGACCATCTCCAGCAATGTCTCGACCACTTCGGCCTCGAATGGACACCCGATGGCAAGTTCATCCGCTGGTCTTCTTCGAACAGGCGCCATCCGCGCAATTGGCGCCCCCTGCGCAAGATCTTCGACACGGGCATGATCATCTTTCTTGAGTTTTTCACGTATGTATAGTACAGACGTAGACATGAGTCTGGAATTTCGTGTTCGTCTTCGTGCTGACCGACGTCTATCTCTACAGGACTGCGGTTAGCACTGCAGGAGTAAGTTTTACGTGGATTGCGTCTGGTCTACTGGTGTCCTTGCTGACCATACTAGAGCTCCGCAGCCAGCAACGCCCAGTCTGAATTCGGCATCCCTTCCACCTTGTCCATCTTTTTGTTCGTCTCTGTGTACGTCTATCCTCTGCCTCTCTTCGACATCGTCACTCATTCGCCTAGTTATCTCCTCGGTCAGGCCCTCGGGGGCATCGTGTTCCCTCCCTACTCGGAAGCGTTCGGCCGCAAGAAGCTCTATGTCATCAGCACCGCCCTGTACAGCGTCTTCTGCGTGCTCATCGCCGCCACGCCCTCTCTCGCCGGCGTCGTCATTGGCCGCTTCGCCACCGGCTTCCTCTCTGCCATCCCCACCATCGTCGTCGCGGGAAGCATCGAGGATATGTACAATTCCAAGGACCGCGTCTGGCCCGTCTTTCTCTGGTGCATGTTCGCTAACATGGGCTTGGTCGTTGGGCCCATCATGAGCACCTACATCGCGGCCGATCTGAATTGGTAGGTCTATCGTCCTCGATTGGCGCGTATCCTTTCTAACATCCTCTCAGGAAGTGGGTGTTTTACGTCGCTGCAATCGTCAACGCCATCACGGCCGGCCTGCTCCTCTTCATCCGAGAATCTCGTCCGTCACTGCTGCTCGGTCGCGAGGTCGCAAAACTACGCGAGGCCACCGGCATCGACAGTCTCCGCAGCCTGAACCCGGATCACACGCCCGACATGCGCACCTTCGCCCGCGTCGCGCTCTTCCGGCCCGTCCGCCTCTTCTTCGGCGAGCCCATCGTCTTCACCGTGTCGACCATGAGCGCATTCCTCGTCGCGCTGGGCTACCTCTTCACCGAGGCGCTGCCGCCTATCTACGAGTCGTTCGGCTTCGAGCCCCGGCACGCCTGTCTGCCTTTCATCGCCATCGGCATTGGTCTCGTGTCCAGCCTCTTCACCCGCATTCTCGACCGTCACATCATCGCCCAGCGTCAGCGCCAGGGCCGGCCCCTGCTGCCGGAACACAAACTGACGGGCTTCTCGATCGGAGCGCCCGTCCTGGCCGCCGCGCTGTGGTGCTTCGCCTGGACGATCCCGCCACGCGTGGTCAGCGTGCACTGGGGGGCATCGACCGTTGCGCTCATCTTCATCGGGTACGCGCTGAACGAATTCGAGGCCGTGCTGGCCGGCTACCTGGCTGACAGCTACCTGAGCTACGCGGCCAGCGGGTTCGCAGCACTGTCGTTCCTGCGGTCGATCCTGTCGGCGACGTTCCCGCTCTTCGCGCCGCGCATGTTCGGCGCCCTGGGCGCCAACGTCGCCGTCTCGGTGCTGGCAAGCCTGGCGACTGTCTTCTGCATCGTCCCGTCGCTGTTCACCCGTTACGGTGAGCGGATTCGCGCCCGCAGCAAGTTCGCCAAGTACAGTCTGCAGGTGTACGCGGAGAACGGCGTGGACCGGAACGGGTTTTAGTCATCGTCGTCGTCGTCGTCTGCCTCGAATTGTAGGTACAGTGCAGTATGTACATACATGCATACGTACATGTACATTACATTCCAGTGCTTGCATTCATCTCTCTGTCTCTCTCTCGTTTCTCAGAAATCATTCACCGCGGTTGTCATTATCACATCACATCATCACATCATATCACATATATGATTGATTCACATCATGTCGCATTTGAGGACTGTATTTCAAGCCCAGGAAAATTAATTAATAGATGTTCTGACATGCAGCTGTAGTGTATGGAATCTGAAATAGAGCATTGTACACTTCTGCAAGTGACATGTTGTATTATAAACTCTCCTTGCTTTCTTCCTCTTCAATGGAGGAGTCTTGCTCGCTGTCATAATTCACAAGTTCAGATTCTGCCAAGGATCATTCTAAGACCCATCTGGCTTGCCTACCTCATCCACAGGCCGTGGAAGGAGGGCGTGCCTGTGGCTGGAATTGTATATGAAGCTTCAACGACCCGGATACCACTGTCACTGCATCACAAGGAGTCCAAGTCCAGCATTCATGCAAGTCTAGGGGCAGCTGCTCCGCTAACTCCTGACTTGCTGAGTTCCAGCATCCACCAGTCCGGATGAAGATGAAAGGTATGATCGTGTGAGCAAGTTAGACACCAGGACAGTTTAGTTTCATCCTTCAAATATCGACCGGAGTACAAGCCAGCCTCCGGCAACACCCAAGGTCGTGGCCAGCAGGAGGCCATTGCCTTCCCGTGTCAGACCCAGATACGCAAGACCGCCCACGAGAAGCTCCTTGGTCCTCGCAGCGGCTCTCTTACTGTGCCAATCTCGGTCAATGGCGAATGGAGGGGATAGTCGGATATCGTCGCTGGGATTTGCCGTGGCAGGCGGTGAAATGGGCTTCAACGGGACCGACACAGATAGGGCGACAGCACGATGGTCCGACGTGGGAAACAGTGGCAGAGCATCATAGCCATGCGGTTGAATCTGGTCACCTTCTTGCATCCATGGCGGCAGATCGAGATATAAAATCCTGTCGCACCAGCTGGGCCAGCGGTTTTTGGCCCACTTCCACTCCTTCAGCTCGTCCTGTCTGCCTTCAGCTGCAGCAAGTCGCGCTTCCAGAGAGTATTTGTACGTGGGGGCAAAGGTTATCGGCGCCTCTGTCAGGCCATGGAGGGTCCTTTGAGCTTGGATCTCTCTCGTAAGTTGATCGTGCTTCAACAGTTGAGAGTGATGGACAGGACTATCCGAGTCTGCATTCAGTTGAGGGAATCGAGCGCGATCATTTATCGTCGGCCCTAGGTCGGAGGTGCGATAGTTGAGGTCGCCTGCAAAGAAGAGGTGCGACGTAGGCACGAATATGCCTGATTGACTGCGACGTGGATCCTGGAGCAAGGCTGCACTTTCATCCTGCTCCTCGGTTTCATCCATCCCTTCTCTACCGCCGTTGGGGCCCTCTTTCGAAAACACCAGACGCTCCACAATGCCCCTCCAGTCCTCGTTCCTCCGGTCGACCGCATCCTCCATTGGAGCGAGATGTGCTGCGACAAACGTCAAATCCACCGTGTCGTCTCCGCGGTCGCTTTCCAGATAGCCTAACCGCACTCCTACGGCACCCTTGTTACCCATCTCCTGGACTCCCACACCGACCTCCGCAGTTTCAATCCACGAGATTTTCTCTGCTTGATCCGAACGGGCAAAGACCATAATTCCCGTCAGACCGCAATTCTTCGTGGCGACATTGACGTACTTGACGTCGTCGTCCGACCAGCGTTTTGCGACAGCAAGGTCAACGGCCGAGCGAAAGGCGTCAAAGTATGGAACTAGCAAGGAACCACCGAGGAAAGCATAGGCGATCGGCGCGATCTCCTGGAGACTGAGCACCAGGAGTTCGGGCGGAGCGACCGACTGTTGCGGACATGCATCTGACTGCGGAAGCACGTCGAAGAGATGCGAAGCGAACCGGTCAGTGGGGACGAGATTGCGGGCGCAATTGAAGGTGAGGATATACAGGTTTAAACGGTCCATGGTGGTGTGGTGAGTCTGCAGAAAGGGTGCGGTGGCAGCGCCATGGATGTTGCGAGGTCATCCAGCTGCGTCACGGGGTGACGTATGACCAGCCAGACAAACAAGCGTAAGTCACGGACAACCAGACAACTAAATCAGCCCTCTTTTGCAGAGACGCTCTATGCAATGGACAGATTTAAAAAAAATAAAAAGAAAAGAAAGAGAAAAAGAAAAACAAAAATTAAATCAAGGAAAGCAGCGGAAAAAAGAAACTGCGCCATCCGCGAATCGAACGCGGGCCTCATCGATGGCAACGATGAATTCTACCACTAAACCAATGGCGCGATCAGGACTTACCAAGCAGCTATGTGATTCGCTGCTTGTTGGAGAATACGTACTAAATTGCGATTTATTAAGGACAAATTAAAACAGGTAACAAAGCAGATGGAGCCCTAAATTCAGCACAGCTGTTAGTGCTTATGCACTGTTAAGTACAGCGTTCTTTGATCATCATGAGCAGAGTGCATAATATTAAGACCTTAGTGCAGCGTTAATAGAAGTAGGACCCTGTACTGCAGGACTGCGGACATAGCTGCCTTGTTGGAAAATATTAAATGGACGGTTAGCTGTGAATAAATATTATTATTTATTCCAACCTCAACAATTACCTTCCCCACGTTCAATAATAAGACAGAGTATTGACTTTCGATTTCGGCTTTCCAATACTCCGTATACTATTATGCCCACATAAGCTCTCGTAAGCTCACCTAATTTACAGTCACAGCTTACCCCGCAAGGTAGCCTCGGCTACACTCAACCATCAATTACCAAATATCGATGCTGAACGTAATAAAAACGATAATACGGTAATATTATCCGAAATAAAAGTGGAGATATTCTGGAAGCCAGTTCGTCTTGCCATCTCATGAACGGAATACGAACTCCTCCGTACCAAGACCAGATACCTGGCAAGGATAGCTATAATTTGTGACAGATGATAGATCACCGCTCATTGGTACGGAGAAGAGCGGACCTCATAGCGAGCAATGCGGCACCGTAGTATTTGCCTAGGGAGGAAAGGCTAGTCCAGGGATCTCCGATCGACTCTCGACTATCCATTCAATGTGCAGGGCCCTGCAGGGTTTGTCACACGCACTTGACTAGCTTACTGACTGGTCACTGCAGTATGGACGTACAGTATTAGTGCATAATGGCATTTACTGTACGTGAGCGAACCACCTGTCTAATCTCTGGTAAATCGATCAACTTTATCCGGGCATAGGGTTGGTTAGTTACCTAAGTACGAAGGTGGGGGTTGCGTATGTGCTGGATTTGTTTCTTTAAGCTATAACTATTAGCTCATGATCTTTGTAAAGAAGATTAGGTTAATAGTATAGAAGATAGGTTTATATATACCCGTAAGAGTAAGGCTCCTAGCTCCAAATTTAGATCGCTATCCAAGAATTGATGACCATTCTTTCCTTCACCTTGACAAGTGGAGGATTTATCATTGCGGCGGTGATCGAACGGTTACACGGCAGATCGAATAGAATGTGGCAAGGGTGCATCGTCTGATGGTGAGGTAATTGCTAGATACTTGTAGTAATTTACTGGACGACAATGCTCCTTTCACCCAGGTCTGGGGAATGACGGAAACGACCGGCATAGCGACCATGTTTCATTAACACGATGACACTGGTTCCGTAGGGAGGTTGATCCCGAATCTTGAGGCCAAGTCTGTGCTCGTACCTCTTCATTCAACTGTTTGTCCACTGACACACAAATTGTCATATAGATTGATCGATGACGACGGAAACAACATCTCTGCCTACGGGGTCCGTGGTGAACTTTGCGTGCGGGGACTCACGATCACCCCGGGATACTTTGAGAACCCAAAGGCGAACGCAGAAGCGTTTGATTCAGAGGGCTGGTTCAAAACGGGCGACATCGCCTACCGCGACGAAAGTACCCGTAAATGGTACATTGTCGACCGGAAGAAAGGGCTGATCAAGGTGCGCGCCTTTCAGGTCGCACCCCCCGAGCTGGAAGCCGTCTTGCTATCACACCCACAGATCATCGATGCCGCTGTCATTGGCGTCACGATCCCTCGAGCAGACAGCGAGTATCCACGGGCATATGTCGTGCGACGGCCCGGACCAGAAGGCCAGCGGCTGACAAAGGACGAGGTGAAAAAGCATGTGGCCGACCGGCTGGCCCGGTACAAGGCTCTGACGGGGGGCGTCAAATTTGTCGATGCGATTGCGAAGACTGCCAGTGGGAAGATCCTCAAGCGCGTGTTGAAAGAGGACAGTAAGATGGATTTCGAAGCGGGGTTGCTAAAGGTGAAGCTTTGATGTAGCTCTCACGCAGAGACTCTCTTTCTTTGTTGATGCATGTTATATGATGACTTTCTTTTCCAGCATAATGTGTCTTTTTTTTGTACACCTGGAATCCTGCTCTTGGATACAATATCAGAAGCCGTGCAAAGTTGTGTAGCAGGATAGGGGAGAAAGACAGAAGACAAAGAACGGGAAAAACGGAATAAACATAAATATAAACACCTCCTATCAGATTCAACCAGGCCACACAAAGAAATCGAACAAAGTGAGAAGTCGATTAAGGATTACACTGGCCTTGTTGGTCGAGTCAGGTCAAGTTGTTAAAAAAAGGCCGGGTCTAGCGAGTTTTTCCACTCCTTGAGCTTCCCTGTCTGGTTCAGATCAGATGGACAGTCGGGTAAAGTGAGAGGTTCACAGCAGAATCAGCCTCATGGACACTTCCCTATCTCGTTATTGACTCACTCTTTGAATAAAAATCAGTCCAAGATCTTTTTTATTTAAAAAGCCCATTATCCATCTCCAGGTCCATGTTTTATGATTGGCTGCCACGTTGGTTCCGTGTTTAATTAGGCCGCCCAATCAGCGCTGCTCAATTCACCAACGGCGCGCGGCCCTGACAGCTCGCGGCGACGTCACAACATCCATGGCATTCCGATCCCTCCATCCATCATGTTCCATCCAAGCTGGCTCCGATAACTGTCCCTGCCGGACATCGTGGTTAGCCTGCTAAGCCTTCCTGCCACGAAAAAAGATCCCCATACTCCGTATTTTGTCGTCGGATTCTCGGGTCGATCGTATCGTTCGCGCAGTCGCCTGCTGCTGCCCTCGGAGATTCTTCCGGTTCGACACCTTTTCATCATGGTGTGCCCGATTACGGTCACCAAGTTCGTTGGGACGGTGTCCCTCGGGCTCTTGACGGTAGGTGTTTTTGATTCATCTCGATCTTAGCATCTAGCATAGCAGTTTCTTCTCTGTTTATTTCGCTCAGGAGATTGAATCTGTCTCCGCTTTTTTTTTTCGTTCTTCGATTCCGTCACGAGCAGGTCGGAGACCATATAGATATCTAACATCGTTTGATTTTCCAGGGCCTGTCTTACTCCATGGCGACTGTTACCATCCCCTCGTTAAGACTACTCCCTACTGCTTCTCACGCCTCTCGCGCTCTGAAAGACGCTAAGCGACGCTCCCGCAAGCACGCTCTTCGCCTGGCCAACCTGACAAACACCTGTCTTCTCTTCGCCTGGCTCGTCTCGCCCAGACGTCGGAAACATCCCTATCTGATCTGGGTGTGCCTCTCGTCCACCTTGGGCGCGTTCGGTGTGGACTTCTGGTTTAACCGCGACAAGGGTCTGGCCGCCTGGGCTCGCACGCTGATTGAGGACGTTGACGTGCCCTTCTTGACTCTCAAGAAGAAGACGGCGGCGACACCAACGAAGAAGGACGAGGACCTGGTCGTGGTCGAGGCGGAATCGGACGTCAATGGCGAAAGGGTTGAGCGGGACATGGAGCAGGAGCGCAAGCTGCAGCGCGCGAGGGCCTGGTTCTCTGGTGTCGCGCTGGCGATGGGCATTGTCGGACTGTGGGGCGACGGTGCGTGAACTGTCACCTCTTTCTACCTGCCGTGCCACATCGTGAGGCCGAGTTATGCTCTCCTCCCGACTATAGAGACTCCGTGGGAGCCGGCTTCTCACAAGAGGACTCTCATTTCATGTTTTTCTTTCTTGCTGTATTTCTTGACCAAAAGTCGATATAATCTATAACAGGCCAACAAGGAGGCATCGCACCAGCCTTAAATATGTATTTTCCTCTCCCTCCTCCCCTCAGCTGCCTCATCTCACCTCTACATTCTTCACCTGCGAAAGTGACATCCGCCTCTTCTCATATGCTATGCATCCGATTCATTGAGTATTTTTGTGGAAACTATCGTGTATGTATAAGTGAGGGGATCCCCGAGTTAGAATTCATGTGTCAAATGAATTAATTGCATAAGTTTTCAAGCGGATCTTGCGATGTGGCTGCGAAATAGGAAAGAAATACTGTGCTGTAACTGAATGGGACTTGCTGTCTTGTCTCAGACATATGCTGCATAAGTTAGTATGACTGTTATGCTATGCGCGTGATGAGAGAAACCTCGGTGCTGTGAGCGTTTTCTAATTCGGGATCTTCGATGCTGTCGGGCCGCGGCTGCGGAGGAACTTAGGCGTGGGGTCGGTGTTACGGCCGTTAAGCTTCCCCGTACGGTCGTAATACCTGATCGGCGATCAGCTATATGATCCAACGCCCAGCCAGGCATTGGGCATCTTTCTTGACATTGACAAATTGTTGTTTCTTTTCTTGTATGCTTCCCTTGGAAGGTTCCAAAGAAGCATTCATTCCGTGCTAATTTGCTGCATCGCTACGGAGCTGAGCTCAGCTATTGGCATTAAGCTACTTGCTCAGTATTACCTCCGCCATGTCGATCCCAAAGGCCGACTATCTCAGCGACGTCTGGAAGGACGGCCTTTTCAGTACAATTCCCCTCTCCGGCCTTGTTTCTTTTTCTCTCCATTATGACGGGCTGGTCTGACTTAGTATTCCCTCCCCAGACAACAAGGTCGTCTTCTGTACCGGCGGCGCCGGAACCATCTGCAGCGCGCAGGTCCGCGCTCTCGTCCACCTCGGCGCCAACGCGTGCATAGTTGGGCGAAATGTCGAGAAAACTGAGAGGATGGCCAAGGATATCGCCACGGCGCGACCAGGTGCCAAAGTGATTGGCATTGGGGCTGTCGACGTGCGGAAGTTCGACACCTTGCAAGCCGCCGTGGAGCGCTGTGTGAAGGAGCTAGGAGGCATTGATTTCGTGATGTACGTCGGCAATTCGATGATACGGACAGACAGAATGCAGGACAGTAAATAATGGAATACTGACCGGAAAACAAACCTGTCCAGTGCCGGCGCAGCAGGCAACTTCCTCGCCTCGATCAACCAGCTCTCCGTCAATGCGTTCAAATCGGTCATGGATATCGACGTCCTCGGCTCTTACAACACGCTCAAAGCGACCATCCCTTACTTGACAGAGTCGGCCGCAAAGCATAGAGTGGATCCGAAGAGTTGTGAGTAGTATCATGCCCAGTTTTGGCCTTTTATCTCTAACTGATATCTTGCGTATCTACAGTAAGACAATCACAACAAGGCACTGGCGGCCGAATCATCTTTGTCAGTGCTACGATCCATTATACGGGCATTCCGTTCCAGACACACGTCTCCGTCGCCAAAGCCGGTGTCGATGCATTATCCAACAATGTCGCCCTCGAGTTTGGTCCTCTGGGCGTGACCTCGAATGTTATCGCACCGGGACCGATTGCGAATACAGAGGTATTATTCCCAAAATTTTCCATAATGGATATTTCCCGCCTGCTTTAAGATCCACAGGTTGCACTTTTTGATTGATTGATACCCAAGCTGACATGTTATCAAAAGGGTGTCGAGCGTCTCGTGCCCTCCACAGAGAAAGAGAAAGCCACGAAAAAGCAGCCTCTGGGCCGATTCGGCTCTGTGCGGGACATTGCTGATGCGACGGTGTATCTGTTCTCCGAGGCTGGAAGCTACGTGAATGGCCAGACTCTTGTTGGTAAGTATTTTCCAAACTTCTCCATTTTATATTTCATATCTTGATCCAAGGAGATATTTGAACAAACCAAAACTAACAAGTTACTCTTCTTCTTTGGTCATAGTCGACGGAGCATCCTGGCGTATTAGTAGCAGCTCGATCGGTGGCAGTTTCGCATATCCAGACTTTCTCCTCTCAGGCAATGCTGTCTCCAACGTGAAGGGCCAGAAGAAATCCAAACTTTAGGATGTCATATACTCTGTGTATGTCTATCTCTCTGTTTCCAGTTGACAACGTATGTACTTGGTGTTTGGATAGATGAGAGTATCACTATTAATTCATGATAATGCTATTCATTCGATGTATAGTCATACGACTTATGTTACACACCTAGCCACCTGATGATGTCCTTATTCGCGAGAATCCTATTAATCTTGTCCAGGTTCCCATGCTTCAATGATCGTGGTCTGTGGTACTTCTCCATGTCTGAAGTCACATGACATTCCACGTGACACTGACTTTCTGCTGCAGCCAGTGTAACACAATCGATGGCTTTGGCGGAGGACGTCAGATCACAGCCTTCACTGCTTCACAGGAACCAATTTCAGAGTGCAATTGCCTTATCACGACTGCTGCTGCCTGGCTTTGGCCTCGCTGGAGCTGGATGGAGGGGCTGAGCGTTGCCGAAAGCCTCCTAGCGCCCATCAGGGGTTGCGTCACCACAGTCACGAGTCTGCCGCCAATAATAGCAATCGTCCGCCGTGCGGCTTACGCATCTTCCAGTCACGCCGGACAGCCAGCCAGCCAGACATTCCATCCGCCCCCTTCCTGCCATCATCCCCCTCTGCTCGATCCCGAGTTCATCAACTCCCATCGCTGTCTCCCGTCACTGGCGTCCCGATCCATCTATTTTCGTGTTGACCGTAGTCCCTCCCTTGACCTTTTCATGTCTATTGTCTTCTAGCGGTCTTGACCATGATTCTCCGCTCCGTCTTGGCCGCCAGCGCGCTGTCGCTGGGCGCCTCGGCCTTCCTGGTTGTTCCTGAGATCCAGCCTCATGCCGTCGACAATGCCCCTGCGCCCCAGGACCTCCACCGCTTCGAAGCTCACGATGCTCGCACTCAACAGGTCGCCCTGGCCTGTGATGAGTGCCCTTTCCCCGAGGTGCATCCGGATGGACAGATCAGCTGGACTGATGGCGTCAAGTCGTCCTTGGTGAGTTGGCTTGATATGCCCCCTGCCGTCCATTGGCTGGAAGAGCTGATTGCTAACGAGATTGACAAACAGCTCTTGAACATCTCCGCCAAGGATAACGCTCTTTTCGTCAATGACGACCAGGTCTTCCCTCTACCTCCTCCTCCATTGAATGTCAACGCCGTGCAGCGAAGAGAGTCCGATGGGCAGGAAACCGCCCCCATTAGCCTGGGTTTTGCCCTTGAGGCTATGCCCTTGATGCCTCCGCAGGATGACATGGAACTCTTGTCCGTCCGCTTCACGGTCCTCGACCTTGCAGGCCATCCTGTTCCTGTTGACACCCTCGCGATCGCCGTTATCAAGACGGCTACGGGTGAACTGTTCATTGCCCGAACGGAGATTGAGGCCACTGCCGCTGACCGTCTTTCTTGGAGCCAGTGCCGTGGAGAGCCACGCTGCCTGAGACGCCTGCTGTTTGCTCGTATCCAGGCTCTGATGGCTGCGGCCAAGGCCCGGATGATGAGCGTTGGCGCCAAATTGCCCTTCCGCGGTAAGGGCTGCCACGGCAAGCCTCATCTCACTCACCGTCCTCATGGTGAGCATCCCGCGGACTTTGATCACCGCCCCCATCACTTTGGCCGTCCCCACCGTCACCCCCACCACCGCCATGGCTGGCACCGGACTTTCTCTCGTGTGGTCCGTTTCATTGTGGTTCCTGCTGTTCTGGGTGTACTCGCCGGCCTTGCCGCAAGTGCCATTGGAATGCTTGTCGGCCAGGTTATCGTTTTCCTGTGGCTCCGCTACCGCCGCTGCACCAACGACAGCCGCTCTGCTGCCACCGTGGAGCAGGGTAGCACCATGGAGAAGGCGGCTCTCATGTCGGAGGAGGAGCCTCCCGCTGAGGAACTTCCCCCTTACAGCGACGAGGAGCATGGGGCTGCCGTTCCACCGGCGGACACGAAGTAAATGGTACGGGTTGATGAACTGCCCTGAGGTCTGGCTGCTACGGGGTATACTGATGGCTTGAGCTGAATATCTTTTCTTTTTCCTTTTCTTACTGTGCAACTTTTGCTGGATCGGCCGAATGGGAGTATTATAAGGGTTTTCATTTCGGAGCACCATGGATTGGCGAGCCAATTGTCTCTCCCTCTTTTCTTTTCTTTTCCTGGTTTCTTTATATCAGTTGCAAGTAGGTAGCTTCGGGACGAATGTGATTTGTATGCACTTTAGGTATTTGACCTTTATTGAGCTGTTAGCAGTTTCGTAGTAGATTGTCCTCTCTTTGCTCGACTGGGCTATGCCAAGGCTTAGATTGAGGTAGTCTACTTCCCAGTCGGGCTCCGCACCCATATGCCTTGCTACATTGTTGCCGTCATTCTCGCCGTATCCATGACTGACATGCAGTAGATGTACCTGATTTTGCAAGGCAAGTGGCAGTGTGTAACAACGGGGCTTGAGGCTGAGGGGGCGCGCTAGTTGCGAGTCTTGACATGTCTCAGCCTGCTGGAGAAGCGCACACGTGACCCAGCGGGTGATCCTCCGCGGGAAGCCTTCCGTCCGCCAACAACATCCGTTCTCAGCAGCGGTACCTCCAGCTATTATCAGTCTCGACCGTCTCCGCCTCAGCTCACGCTCATTCCACGCCAGTCTCTCGCTCTCCCGAGGGACTGCTGATGAACGATGCGGTGGTTGTTTGGTCCATGACCTATGGCCATCTCAGCTCCTGCTTCCACGTCCCCCACGTATGACATTATTGGCCCGTCGTGAACCCTGCCTTGAACCAGCCGTGTCGGAGCTTCGACCCAGCTCTGCTGGGCTATCCTACCACCTTGTCCTCCACTGTGCCGGAGGAGGCTGTTAGCGAGGTATCGATCGAAGTGTGATTCTCTCCAGCCTTGTCTGCTGCTTCCCAGCACCATGTTCCAATTCTCGTCTCTGGTCCAGAAGGCCCAGTCCCTCATTGATCCGTCCAACTTCAATATCCCGGCCATTTCAAACTCGGATCGCAACCCGTCCAAGGCCTCGCTGTTTCGCCAGCAATTCCGCCTCCCGGACTCGCAGAATCCGCTGCAGGAGATCACTGCGGAGCTCATTCTCCCCGCTCCCCCGTCTTCATCTTCGGCGACGCATGGAGAACGGTCTCGAGATGCGGAACGCTCCGGGACTCGCTATACGGGCCGCCTACACTTGAGCGAGCGCTTTCTGTGCTTCTCGACGCAACCCACGAGCTTTGCCCCCTCTGCCAGTCTGAGTGCTGCGACCACTTTCACCGGTCAGACCCATGGGACGGGCCCTTCTGGCAATGGGTTCACCCTGCCACTGTGCTCCATTCGCCGCGTAGAGCGGCTCAACAGCCTGAGCCATGTCTTCTCGCTGGCGCTGACGACGTGGAACGGTGCATTGGGGAAACAGTCGGCCGCTAAAGACCCTTCCTTCGTCCCACAACGGTTCATCATCCAATTGCTCGGGAGCAGGCAGGCCTGCGAACGGTTTTGTGACGGACTGAAGAAAGGGCTGCGGGAGGGGATGAAAGAGATCGAGAATCTGCGCATGGTGGTGGCAGACGCCTATTCGGAGTACCTCTTGACAGCACCCAAGACCAAGGGTGAGGAGTCGTCCGATCAGCCACCGCGACAGCCGCCCGATGCGGGATTGGGCATGGTCTTTCGGTATCCCGGAGATGCCCGTAAACTCAGGGATCGAAGCAAGATGAGGTTGTGGGCCGAGTATTTCAGGGGTACGTTGATTTCCGATTCCTAGATCTATCTCTCTTCAGCTGCGTATTAACCTCTGGGGATGTGTAGAGAACGGGCGTAATGTCACTCTCATCCGCCAGCCAACATTCCATAAACTTATTCGGGTTGGATTGCCTAATCGCCTTCGGGGAGAGATCTGGGAGCTCACTTCCGGTTCTCTCTACGTTCGCTTGAGGTCGCCTAAACTCTACGAAGAGACCTTGGCGAAATTCTCGGGGAAAGAGTCTCTGGCCATCGACGAGATCGAGAAGGATTTGAACCGCAGTCTTCCCGAATATCCCGGTTTTCAGAGCGAGGAAGGTATCGGGCGTTTGCGGAGGGTGTTGACAGCCTACAGCTGGACAAATGCCCAAGTTGGTTATTGCCAGGCGATGAACATTGTTGTTGCAGCTCTGTTGATGTATGTCCCTTTGTTCTTTGGGAACTAGGCCTTCTCATGCGCTGACCCTTTGCCAGTTATATGTCCGAGGCACAAGCATTCTTTTTGCTGTCGGTTCTCTGTGACCGTTTGCTTCCTGGATATTACTCGACAACTATGTACGGCACGCTGCTGGATCAGAAGGTTTTCGAGTCACTCGTCGAGAAGACGATGCCTGTCCTGTGGGACCATTTGGTCAAGTCCGACGTGCAGTTGTCCGTCGTTTCCCTGCCCTGGTTCCTTTCGTTATATATTAACTCTATGCCTCTCGTGTTTGCCTTCCGCGTCTTGGATGTGTTTTTCCTCGAAGGGCCTAAAGTGCTTTTCCAGGTGGGGCTGGCCATTCTACGGATCAACGGTGAGGAGCTTTTGGACGTGCACGATGACGGATCCTTCATTTCCGTCCTGAAGTCGTACTTTTCTCGCCTGGACGAATCGGCACATCCGCGTTCCGAGAACCCGAAGTTGAGAGCGATAACCCGGTTCCAGGAGCTGATGGTGGTCGCCTTTAAAGAATTTGCGGGAATCACTCATAGTGTTATCACGGAGCAGCGTGCCAAACACAAAGATGCCGTGTTGGAGAATATCGAGAGCTTCGCCAAGAGAACCTCGATTCGAAATTTAGGGCCCGAGAGCAAGAAACTGAGTATGGATGACCTGGGAGTAATCTATGATCGCTACTACCAGGTACTCTACGACCAGGAGCAGAGACAGAAACAACTCGCAGAGGAGAAGCAGCGGCAGGAGAAGAAGAAAATAGAGCGCCTTTCCATCCTGGGCCCTCCTGCCGACGCCGAGGTTGGGCGTGTCGGTCTCGGGCCAAGCCCTACCCATATGGACTACGATGCGTTCCGGGAGTTTTTGGCGGCCACGGCGAAGTGGGCGATTGCGGATTCACCCGGTCAATCGAGAAACAATTCCAGTTCTGACAACTATAGTGTGCGAGGCCGCAGCAAGTCTGATTCCAAATGGGGCGGCAAGGTGGAGCCGGCAGACCACGAGTTCATGCAGCGACTGTACCGCAAGTGGAAGTCAAGCGATAGCGAAGGACTAAGCCTGCAGAATGTTGTCAATGGCTTGGCGCGTCTAAAGGGAACACGGGATATCATGAATTCCATCAACTACTTCTTCGACCTGTACGATGACAACGGGAATGGACAGGTAGATCGGGAAGGCATTCTCAGGATGTCGGAGGCTCTGCTCTTCTTGTCGAGGCGAGGATTCGATGGAGCTTTGAGAGTGAGTGAATCGCCAGAGGCTGTGGATGGCAGCCTGTCGGGCGACAAGGTGAAACTCAGTGTCGATGAACGATTTCTGGGCAGTGTCAGTTCATTTATCAGACGCTGTTTCGAATACGCCGACCCTAGCCACCCTCAGAATCAGACTAAGGATGATTCTAAGAAAGAGGAGAGCACAGAAAGTGCCACAGAGAAGCTAGACGCTTTTGCGATTGGTGATGACGATGATGAAGATGATCTTCTCGACCTGGATGAGAAGGAGAAGCCCAATTCGGCAGAGAAATTGAGCACAGCTGCTCCCTCGACCCCCAAGCCAGGGGGGAAGTCGTCGGCTGCTGTCACCTCGCCCTCCGGCCGAAGCGCAGCGGAATCCGCCAACGCGGCCCTAGACCCGAACAACCCATTGCACATTACGCTCCCGACCTTCCGAATGGTGATCTTGGCCGACGAACTCCTCGAGCAATTCTTCGAATCTTTCTTCCCCCAGTCTTTCCACCTGTCCGATCGACCGAATCCCGCATCCTTGGCGCCATCCTCATCCCTTTCTTTGAACCTGACCACATTCTCCAACATCGGCGGCGCCAAGCCGCAAGCCAATGCCATGTCGGGCGCAACCGTTGGCGGCGCCTCGGGCGGTATCGTCCCTCCCAACAAGGGCCTCCGGGGAGTATTGGACAACATTGTTTCCGACGGGATGCGCATGGCCGCCGAAGTCAAGAAGAAGATGGACGAGGCCCAACGGGAGATGGAGCGGAACGCACTGGGCCGCAACAACAACAACGACGAGGACGACGAGGATGACGATGACGGCCCGATCTCGTCGACGACGCCCATGGTCGGGGGCATCTCGAGCTGGGGCGCGGGCGCATACCCGATCGACCCGGAGCGTCGCAGAGTCCGCGAACGAGACCGCGACATCCTGGAAGGCGCCGAGGCGGCGTCCGTGCTAGACGGGAAAGACGCGCATTCCGCACAGCAGCATCAGCCGAGCGAGCATAACCCGTCGTCTCATGAAGTATCGGACGGAAGCCATAATCATGATGATGGAGGTGGTGGGGGAGGAGGAGGAGAAGAAGAACATACGATAGTCAGCAAAGTAGAATTCGACTCGTAGAGTCAGCTCTTTTTTTATTTCCGATTTTTCGTCTGTTTGCATGTATGTATGTATGTAGGTAGGTTGGTTTGTTCGGCTGTTTAACTAGGTATTTATCTGTCTGCTTATCCATTTATTTATTTATTTATCAATTTTATTCCGGTGAATCAGAATAGTATATTGTAATAGATAGATATTCTCTCCTTTACCTGCATGTACCGTACCGTACTGTACTGTTATGTATGTACTTGTCTGTGGTCAGCCTGAGAATCGAGCGTTCAATCAAACATGACAGACAATTATATCTATATCTAATTGCTTGAAACAATGGACTTGGAATCAATCAAAAAAGGTCTAATAAATAGATAATGAATAAATAGACAAATTTGCACTGCTGGCATGCTACGTAGGTAGGTCGCTGGAAAATCGAATCAAGAAGAATCAATCGATTAATTACATCTTGTCTCGTCTAGTCTCGTCTTGTCATCGTCATCGTGCCTACATACATAGATGGATAGATCGATAAATAGATATAGATCGGTAGATACATAAAGTGTATGTATGTATGTATGCATGTATGTATGCATTCATTGATCAACTAATCAATGATGAATGCCATGCCGTGCCGTGCTGCTGTGTTATGCCGATTAATTACCCAAGAAAGAAAAAAAATTTCAAGAAGTAAATCCTAAATTTAGGCCATCCATTCATTCATCCATTCATCATAAATAAATGGTTGGTTGGTTGTACTGTATGTATGTAAGGTACGTAACGTAGATATGTAGGTAGGTAGAGGTATCACTGGGTTGAAATATGGGTTAAAAAAAGAAAAAAAAATCGAAAGAAGAAACGGTGATCAACAGGGTTTTTTTTTTAACTGGCCAAGGTGTAGCAGTAGCAGGAGCAGTAGCAGGTGAGACGGGGCTTGTTTAGAACGATAACATACCATGTTCATCGAAGGGGAAGAAAAGGAAGAAAGAAAAAGGCAAGAGAAATAATTAAAAATAAGTAGTAGACAGCGCGGCTAGTCTTTCTGGCCTTCGTTCTCTATCAGTTCCAAAACAAGCTGGCTGCGCTCATGCTCCGGGTGCTGCATGCAGATCTTGACGGTCCGGCCAATGCGCGCGTACTCGCTGGTCTGGCCATTAGCCACCGACCTGGAGTAGTTGCTTGCATGCGATGGCCCCGTTCCCGCCATGGCGCCGCCGTCGTCCAGACAGACGACATTGCGACCCGGGATGACCTGCCTCAGACGCCCGTTCATGGCGTTGCGCACCTCGACAAAGTCTTCGTTGAAAAGGATCAAAAATCTTCCGTACAGGCATGCCGTGTGAGCACGGCCGACAAACTCCATGACCACGCTGCGAGAGACGTCCCCGTGCTTGTTGACGTACACGGCGCATTCGCTGTACGCAACCAAGAACTCGCTCTCGCTCAGTCGGAACATCCCCAGCGGTCGCAGATCTTTGATCCGGTTCGCAATGCTCGTCAGGTACGGCTGCGCTTCCGGTGTTTCGGAGCGCAGGTTCGGCACAGACCACGGCTGCTTCTTGTCGAGGGTCAAAACTTCGATTCCACGCTGCGTCGAAATGGCGAGAGATGTGTGGAACAGGTTGATGTTGTAACTTTCTGTGGGAATATAGAACTCGTCATATTCACGGAAGAACTCGGTTTGGCCACGACGCATCGGCAGGAAACGCGCCCGGCTCGTTGCTGATTTTTGGAGTACCGGCTCCAGGACCTGCACCGTTCGGTTAGCATAGGCATCATCCAATCGATAGACAAGGCGAGACAGACTTTGAACGTAGATGAGATGCCATCTCGCTTTTTATAGAAGACCAGCGTGCGATCCTTCATCCGACCAACCGCAAAGAATCCAACTTCGCGACTTCCAGACAGTTTCTGTGGTGCCCTCCGTGCAGAATCATGTTGTGATGTCTGCGAAGGCACGCCACTGATAGGACATACAACGTCAAGATGGTACGCAATCAGCGATTTGTCTGCAATGACGAGCAGGAGGTTAAATTCTTCAAAAACTGCAATTTGTGTGACCCGCACGATCGGAATTGCCTGGATACAACAAAAATATTAGCTCTTATTTCTAAGCTGAGAAATAAGGGGATCCACTTACCCTCACCCACCCACGTGGGTCGTTATATTCCGAAATGTACACTCCATAATCAGTGCCAACGGCGCACATTAGCCGTCCCGGCGGCTGCTGGAAGACTGTAGCGCAGTTGACTGCTGCTCTGCAGATGGGATTGGGCTTCGAGGCTTCATTGGCATACTTCTCTTCGACCTCTCTAATAGCTCGATCGAGTGGTGTACCCTTGATCATGACAGCCTTAGGTCCTGGGGGTTCAGAATAGGCAAATGCTGTATCCGCAAGCACCCGCAGCCGAAACGGCTCCGCGTTCTGCGCAAAGAGAGACGCAGCGTGTTTGGTTTTGGCCTCAATGATCTTTTCACACCACTCCTGTCGGTTCTGACTCGAATGGGCGTAAAGGATATAGGTTCCGGTTTTACCCAGGTGCTTCACCCTGAAGGGATAGAGGATCTTATCATCTTTAATATTCTCGAGGGCCGTGCCACCAGCTCCGGTGGAGGTACCTCCGTTCGCGGCCGGCGGAGGAGCAACGGCCGAGATGCCTTTCACTGAAGACTTGTATACCGGATCGTCATTGGTGCTCTCCAGGACGAGCAAATCCATCGGAATAGGCAGTTTCGACACATCGTAAACTTCATATTTCAAGGACTTGGTGACATCTCGGTTCGTCACGGCCTTGGCTAACACAAAATAGTGGTCGAACAGAATAGCACGCGTGTCCACCAAGTTGAACCTCGTCCTCGTGCCTGGCCGTTGAAGATCGCCCTGGAAAATGATCTGCCGACCCAGATGCTCGAGGTTCAGTTCTACTTCCTTCTTCATCTCCGGTCGGAGTTGTAGTTTTGAGGACAGCTCCATGAGATCGACCTTCTTGGTCATCTCGCCCACCTTGTTGTCGCAATCCATTGCAACGACCTTGATTTCCTCAATGGCTTGCGCCAGATTGGTCTTCTCCTCGCATTCCTTCACCATGTTCTTGTGGACGGTTGACAAGAGCAGGGTGTACCGCTGGATTCTGGTAATAGGTGCTTTGAGGAAGGTATCCCAGCTCAATCGATTGGACATTTTGTTGTCACGAGCTTGATTGAGGAACTGCCTGAATTGCAGGTTCCGCTCCGCCTCCCTGCGCACCAAGTAGTTCGCGTGCGGGAAAGTGGCTGCGTACTCGACATACGCCCCCTTAGCTTTCCGGATCCATTCTCGGAAGATATCGCTGAAGCCCACGATGAACGGGCCCTGTTCCTTTTGGCGATACTTCAGCTGTGCGAGCAGATACTCCTCATTGACCTTCTTGACCGCGTCCACTTTGCCAAAGACATCGTTCAGGAATTTATTGAGGCGTTTGGGATTGATGATAGGAGGCTGCATCGTGGCTAATTGATCACGATACAACACTTGCAACACATCCAGTTGTTCGATATACGCATCTTCGGTGGTAACGATCTCGTGGAGGTTGTTCTGGCGATCAATCTCCTTCTTGGGATAGGATTCCCACACCTCCTTAGGGACGTTATAGAAGGTCACCCAGTCTTGCACTTTCTTCTCCGGCTCCATCATCTCAGCCTTGAGATTGATCTTCTTGAGGGTCCTCATGCAGTGGTGCGAGTAGCAGCGACCGAAGGTCTCAGTCTCTGGCTCTTGCACATGGAGCCGGGATGAGTAGCATCCGCTGCCCGTGATTTGAAATAGAACGCCCGACAAAGTCCCTGGGCCGAACTTGACCCATTCCTCTTCCTTCACCAAGGCTCCCTCGGCCAGCATGTTCTTGACGACCAAGGCACCCAGCGTCTCAGCATCGGCAGTGTTCATTGTCGGAACCTTGTGGGTGAACAGTGCAACGATTGCATCGATGATGGCCTGCTCTTTGAGATCTGTTTCGTCCTCGCTCAATTCTCTGACCCAGGCAACAATGGCACTGAGCGCCCACGGTTCTGAACATTTCCGGAAATGCTCAGACGACAGCTTAGCGGGATTGAACTTCTTGCGTCTGCCCGCAGGTATCGTGGGCAGATCGAGGGCGATGGCACTGGGTTCTGGGCTTGCAGTGTACCCGAGAGTACCAGTCTGCTGGCGCAGGAAGTCCTGCTGCTGTTGTTTGTACTTCGCACGATCTGCATCGGTTTTGGATCTGGTTGGCGGATCAGTACGAGGCGTGCTACTGTGGCTCGACAAGGATGTCGACCGCGGGACTTGGTACGGGTTCAGCGTTGTCTGTCCGTACGAGTCTGGAGAGCTGGGTGTCGGAAGAGGCCTTTGCTGATCATACGCTTCCAGGTCACCTTGTGCCTTGTTCCGATACGTCCCAGCTGGGATCAAATGCGGCCGAATGTTGGCGTTGTTGACCGGTTCAACAGGAGCAGGAGGCAGTGGCCGCATCCCCGGGTGGAAGAAGAGATCAGCGGGCTCTCCTTTCTCCGGGCTTTGGCTTCCTGATCGTTCCTCGCCCTCAGGCGTCAACAGGCCACCTTCTTCATCGCCATCGTCGAAGCTCAACCTCCGATGGACGGCCCCCGGTTCTGACAAGCCTCCAGTGCCACCCGTGTCCACTCGCGCACTGGTGACAGAAGGGAACGGGAGAGGGCGGTTCGACTCTTCAGTTGGAAAATCATAATAATCCTGCTCGTCAGGGAAATTTACTCGTCCGTCCGTAGATAGATCCGAGCTGAGCGGATCATTCTTGGATGGCTGCTCCGGACCCGCGGTCGGTTCGTCGCCGTAGTGCACATGTCCCTCGTAACCCCCACCGTACAGAGCAAGATCGTACTGAGCATAGTCACTGTCGCTACTCACCTCTTGAGGCGGTGGGGAGGGCAGTCGGTCCGATGACCGTGATCCGTACGCACTGAAGATGGAAGCAGCAGTGCCACTGCGCTCTCGATTGCGCTGGCGCTCCGCTTCTGCTCTTTCCTCTTCGTCTGCCATCTGCATCATGGCGAGACCGGCCGCAGCTTCGGCGTCACTTTCGTCACTGTAGGCGTCATAATTCACATACTGTCCCGTACCTGTCGCTATGCTGCCATTGGTGTGGGTGTGCCGCACGTCAGGAGACAGGGACCGCGTTGATGTTTCCGGTGCAAAAAGCGGAGCAGGTTCGTCTGGATTCGGAATATGCTCACTGTGTCCTACATGAGCTGCTCTTGCACCACTTGCGCTGGCGCGCCGCCCCTGTAGTACGGCAGCTTCCACCTCCTTCATCAAGTCCTCATAGCCCATCTCCTCTTCTGGTTTCCGCCTTATGCTTCCAATGCCATCATGAACCTCTGAATACGTAGGTTCTTCCTCCGCGTCTGGTGGAGGACCAGGGAGAGGTCGGGCCTGTGGATGTCGAGTGAGGGTGTCTGTCCGCCGCGGAGAGGACGAAGGCGGAGTTGGATATGTCGGCGAATTCACCGATCCTCTGGACACGCTTGACCTCTTCCCGTCGTACGACATATGGGCTGGAGGTTCTGGTGGCTGCTCTTCGATCACTGAGGAGGTCACAGGCTCCGTTGCAGTAGGAGTCGTGGGGTAGTACGATGATGACTGTGATCCGCGAGAATGCTGTCGCGAAGGAAGAGAACCGGAGCCAGCGCTTGGGTAAGGCGGCCCAGAAGCATACACAGGAGATGTGGGGCCTGGGTAGTTGGCAGAAGACCGAAGAGGTACAGACGGGGGGCTGGTCTGATGCGACTGCGAGTAGCCATACTGCGGATTGGGTGAGGAATCGGAGTAGTAAGTAGACTGACGAGGGCCGTAGGGATGATCTGGACCACGAGGCGGGGGTGGAGGAGGCTGCATTTGCGGCGATGGAGGCCCATACTGTGTCGCGGCCGACTGACCGTATCGTTGCGATGCAGCGGTCGGTTGGCGTTGAACGTTTGAAGACCCATAAGTCCCATAGTTAGTCGACTGATACGCAGCGGGGTTATACGGCTGGTGCGGCTGGGTGGCATTGCTGTATTGTGCGCTGCTGATCCCGGTGTACGCCTGGGGATTATAGGAGGACATGGGAGGCGGTTGCGACAGGGAGTGAGGACGACTGTACTGCTGAGGGTTGTAAGTCGATTGGTTCGGCGACGTGGACGACGCATGATGCTGATAAGACTGGTATCCAGAGACGGCAGAAGAGCCATGAGACGACGCGCGGCTGGGGAGTGATTGCTGCGAACTGCCGGCCGAGAATTGCGAGTGCCTCGATCCCAGGTTGCTCTGGGTCGTACTGTTGTAAGCGCCTCCATAGCCAGCACCCTCCTCTGGGGCATTACGGCCGTGACGGCCCTCGAAATAATGGGCATCGTCTCCCGCAACATAGCTGGGAACCCGTCTGAGCTGCTGATGCGGCTGTTCCGGGGACGCGTGGGGAGAGTAGCCGGCGTATTGGGAGGGATACGGGGTCGACTGCGCAGAGGAGTTATTCTGGCCGTAGTAGGCCGGATGTCCGTGCTGGTACTGAGCCATGGCGAACGATTATCCCTGACCGTGGAGAGGATGATATCGCAGGCAAAAGTTGGGCAACGCGTGGGGCCCAACCGACGGAGCTGGAGGAACAAGTCGCGCGACTGCGGTGATGAAGCAACCGATTGCGTATCGTATGAGGCAGCAGAACAGGCGTTAACCGGGCTCCTCGTGAGGGTGGAAGGCGGCAGCTCGTCCACGACTCATCCAGGCGTAAGATGGTGTGCGCAATCAGAGACGGTGACGGAAAGCGGTCGTTGCGGTGAGTGGCATGCCGCTGGGGTCCCAAGACTGCTGCTCGAACTGTCCGGACGGAAAATGGAGAATCAACGGAGGATTTGAGATGAACGAGCGAACAGGCCGGTCAGCAAGGCAGAGGGTGACCTGGGCGAGAGGGTGGCTTCTTCGTTAGCGCAGGACAGGAGCCATGAGCAGAGGAGTAGCACAGACGAACCCCAGCGCACACTTGGGACTAGGCGGACTTGGCTCCGGCGTGCGCGCCCGATCCCCACGAGGCTGCGATTATTTAATAATTAACAGATTAGGCGCGAGCATGACTTTAGCTGGATCGGAGACTTGGCGTGGCAGACCCGCGCTCTAAGGCTGAGGACTCGTGAGGCTTTCCAGTTGGGATCGTCTCCAGTCTTCGTCCATGGTTCCCCGCGGTCGCCCCGTTCGGTAACACGGCACCCCCTCCGCAATAAAAATTATCTTCCAGGGGACAGTTCTTCGTATTCCGACTATTCCTTCGGCTCTCGTGACGATCAACATTGCTCTGGATATGGAGCTGCCATCTCGATGCTCATTTCCACCGTCGCATTAATCCAAATAAGGCTGTGCTGCCTGTGGCTTGTGCAGTGTCTGCAGGCGATGGCCGTGCACGGACCTCGTCATTAAATTTACATCGACTACTACGCTGTAATACAGTGCACATTGTTCGACGAAATGGAAAACGACTTCCATGCCGTATCTACTTTGACTCGTGATTAACGAGAAGGCTCGAAGAGACGTTACTTTCTTAATAGACATGAAAAACAATGCTCTCTGCGGTGTTTAGAGCAAAACGCACAAGGCAATCTTGAGGCATCATTGCCACCCGTTCCCCGCAAACCGAGGCACGGCTTGGCAGAAATGACCATTCCTTACCACTTGGAAGCAAAAGATTATTTGAGTACATGGGAAAAAAAAGGGCGAGCAAAAAAAAGACATCTTAACAACAACCCCCTTTTTACCAGCACCTATCATAACACCCTGCATGCCACCCCTGCATCCGAATGTAAGCAGATCCACCAATTCCCGAAAACGCCTTGAATCGCCAGACCGAAAATAACAACAATGTAAGTGACCATCCGTGGTAAAATAGATACACAAACCCTTGCAGCAATGATCCCATAGATGCTCATCATAATGGCAAGTGATGATGACAAATGTATCATCGCGGTAAAAGAAGACAGTCGAAAGCAATTAAATATTGATGATGACTCTGGGTAAATGAGGTTTCAAGTGCAGAAAACAAGACAGGAGACACATTGGTCGTAGTGAGATTGCAAAACAAAGGCAGACGTCGAGAGCTTCCATGACATGACAACGCCGTGAATGGTTGGAGTCGGAGGGAATAGGGTATCATGATCAGAGCAACAAACAGCTTACTGTCAACTTCGATACCATGAAGAAAGGCTCAACGGCTCGTCGTTGAGCTTACGAGGAGAGGGCAAAATCCGAGGACAACCCAGCGAGTTCACGAAGCAGGCATGAGAGAAAAATCGGCTCGCTGGCCATGATATTTTTGCGAGAAGAAAGAAGTCAAGAGCTGTTCGTCGACGAAGAGGAAGACCGGAGTGTATGACATGCCTCTCACTGGCCGTGGTAGACTTCATCGGGACCAAGTGTGAAGTTTCCCTTGTGAAGGTCCTTTTGTTCTACCTGATCTGGCTTGATGTACCGCGATGTCAAGGCAAATCGAAGTTTATTTTCCGGAATGACGGAGTGCTAAGATCTTGTCAGCCTGGCTTACACCCGTTGAATCAGTACCTCATGACCTTACCTCGTAATACTTTTGCATGTCTGCGCCGTGCATGACCACCAGGTCTCCGTGATGAATCTCCAGGCTGATAACCGGAGATCCCTCCCTCCGCTTCATACTCTTGATGATCTCTAGACGGCGTTCGTTGTACTCCTTTTCGGTGATCTCTTTGTTCGCAAACTTGGCCTTCAGTTCTTTCCGTTCGTCGTACTTTTCACAACCAGGAAGTACAATGTCTTCTGGGAGAAGCTTCTTTGACGCGGAGCAGCCTCTGAAATATTTATCCTTCAGACGGATCTTCATAGTGGCCTTCGCTCCAAGAGAAAGAGTTGCGATCGTGGGACCGAGAGATGATTCGCCATCGTCATGGTAGCCAATGGACATTTCTTCAAAGTACGCCAAAGCCAACAGCTCATTTGGAGGCAGAAACTCATCGCCAGTAGCAGTGACAGCTTGCTCCGTTGCCCAAGTAAGACGGCCCAATGCCCGCATGATTTCAGGTGGTGCCTCATCAAATCCTTTGGAATCGACGGAGACAACATATTTATACGGCATTCCCTGAAGGATTATGTTAGCTCGATATCCACAGCTGTAAAACAAGGGGTAAGAAACATACGTAGTTGACAGCGAAGTGCGATGTTAGAGTCCCAGCCACTGCCGCTGTCTGTTAGTCACAGCAGTCAAAAACAACAGGCGAGCATACTGATACTCACCGACGCTCTGCTGCAAAGGATAGCGACGAAGCCCAAGATCGACAAGTTGCAACTGCTCGAAAAGGTCATTCGGACCATTGGGCCGAGAGAGAACTTCTCTATTCGCGATAAAGTGGGTCACAGTGCCGATATCCTTGAGCTCGTATGTGTATTTCGCATATGGTCCCGAAAAGTCGCGCTTCGGCTGGATGAGCTTGGAGTTGACAAACACAGCGCGTTGAATCGCGCCAATTTCGAAATCGGAAACAACCGACCGCAAGGAAACCGGACGCATAGGCATCATCTTCTCGAACGTACAGGGGGAGGTGCTCCCCGTGGGGCTGTTGTTGTTGCTGGTGCTGGTACGACTGCTGCTTTTGTTGTCCAGAGGATCCGTGCATTTCCAGCCTCTCCAGAATCTCCTCGATATGCATTTGTGACAGTCTGGACAGACGATGCCTTTCCAAGCAATACGAGAGAGACCGGCATCTCTATCTTCCTCTGGTATAGTCGAGAGGAGATCAGGGACGAGACTATACTGTGGCCGAATTTCCTCATCAGGGGGCTCACGAGCACTCAGAAAGCGAGGATGGTAGGTCAGATCGCTGGGAGGAGGGGAGCCATTGATGCTCCAGAATTGGGAGCAGGAAGGTTGGAGACACATCCAACCTTCGTTATATACGCGCGGGCTCGACACGGTGCATTCGGGACAGATCTGGCTTTCCGGCGGCAAGAATTCTCGCTCGCTCACCGGCGGAGGATCTGGAGACCCCTTGGCGGCCCACCAACTTCTTTTCTCGAGGTCCAGCTTCTGGAAGCGGATCTTTGCGCCGGTCCTCTTGCCCACCTTCTCGTACCATATATGAGTGATGCGGAAGTAGCCCATCACGTTATATCTATGAGGCAGTTGCCTCCCCAGCACGGGGTTACGATCCCCTGGAGAGATATTAGCAGACAGCATTATAGAGAGCATGATGCGAGTTGACAAACCGATTATAAGCCCCACGGGGAGCTTCACCGCCTGGCTATTTATATAGGATGCCACGGCGCGGTCGGAGTCATCCTGGTCCTTCAGGAGGATGAGATTGCCGTTGGGGTCCTTTTCGCAACCCCCACCGCTATAGGAGTCAGCAACACAGTGGAAACAACTGGAAGTAGAGGAACTTACATTCTGGTGATGATGGTTTCGTCATCAACATGGGCCCGGGAGCCGCTGTCGGCGTCTATGAGACAGCCGAAGCTGAGCTCCCCAACATGGTACGCCCCTCCCTGGACCGAGCGGAACCAGGGAAGGGCGTCGCAGAGGTCAGGACGACACTAAGCAGAGATATTCAGTTAGCATATAGAACTCGTCATACAAGGAGATGAATTCACAAACCTCTGCCCATGCTGGGGGCTCGCCGCAGACGGGCTCCCGGGCCCCGTTCGGCGGTGACACCTCCACGGCCTCCTTCTCTCCTAGAGGAGCGTCGTTAGCATGTATAGATTATCGAAGATGATCAAGACAGTGACGCATCAAAGGGCGGGGCATCAAGTTACGTATTAACGGCAACGACGTCAAGGGAAGAAAGACAGGAGCTTCTGGAAGACGAGGGGGATTGGAAGATTCACGGTAATATTACTTACCCCCCTTTCGTGTCCGCTTGGCTACGGGCCCCTCCTGAGCGAGCTTCCTCTTGGCCATTTTGGAGGCTTCAGGACGTGAGCACGACCGGAGCAGCGGACAGCAGTGAGAAAGGAGCCAGAAACAGACTCCACTGGTGGAAAAGAGCACAGGAGAGGTCTGATGCTGTTCAAATCAGAAACGAAAACCAGAAACGAGTATCAGAAACCAGTATCAGAAACGAGTCCGAACGAACACGGTGAACCTGGGGAGAAGAAAGAAGAGAAGGAGAGAGAAGAGAAGAGAAAAGGAAGGAAAAGAAGAAAAGAAGGGGGAAGGGAAGGACGCGCATCGTGTCAACAAGGAAGGCGGGGCAGTCACGAGCTTGCCTCGAACCTCGCGAGACTCAACAACTGCAAAACGTGATCGAGAGACGGGTGAGGGAGATCACGGGGGCGCGTGGGCAGTGACAGCTGGGTCCAGGCCGACGAAGCGGATTGGGGAAGAGAGCCAGCGGTGGGGGGAGGAGGGCAGGCAGAGGGAGAAACAGGATTGCAGGACCTTCACGGCCGTTGGGCCAGCAACGTGCTTGTGTCTCGAAGAAAAGACAGCATACGTACCTCTTTTCCACCCTAGAAAGTTGTCAGCGGTCTTGACTCGACAGGCAGTCCATGTGGTCATGGAATGACTCAACTTGAGCAGGGTGAAGTGTGAAAACGTACCTATATATTATAATATAGTATTAATATTGTATTATATTTTTTATATTACTAGGGTAATGTAAAAAATATAATTAATAATTGAAGAAACTAAAAAAGGCCGTGCCCTCGACAGGGCAACAGACGCCTTATAGAAAGGCCGATCGAGTCTGCGCATACCCATATAAGTCAGCGTGACCATCCATCTCCGACATATCGTGTCCAGTTTCATGAAAGCGAAGTCACAAAGGAAAGATCGGTTACTCACAATAATAATAAATATAATGAATATAAAAAGACGGGTGCTCAATATACATAAACTCAATATTGAAACGTTAAATATGAGAATAGGGCCGGGCCGATCGAGACGTTGAATAAATAAATAAAAGTCGTAGAAGATGTTCCGGAGAGAATAATATAGAGACGAATAATTATATATTTGTATACATATAATCATTCGTCTCTCTTTCTCTCTTTATATATATTAATAAATATATTAATATATATGTCGACGTTTCAAGAAGCAGATCCGGCGGATTTTTCGGCTTTCTGCTTTCAGAAAGTTGACGACGGCAGTTAATTTCTCCGCGATGACATGGGCTTGATTCCCAGCCTCCAACTGGCGAGATCGATCGACAAGCTGTTCGGGCTGACGACCAGGAGAAGAGGCTGATGAGTGCCGGCTATGTGGCAGCGATAGAATGAAGGATGAGTGTGAACGATGTTTGCTCGAGGGGATTTCTCTGTGTTGTGACGCCATGACTTGCATCCAACGGCCTATCCTTGCAGCCTCGATGAGATATTTCGGTTCCATGGTTCGAAGCATGAACTCAGGCTTTCTGGTAAACCTGGACCGATGCATATCGAGGACAACTTGGGTATCGAATTGGACGGCTTGGGCCGTTGATGAGCGTCGGGAGGACTCGACGATTGACGCTTTCCACAGTTTTTTTTTTTAAGAAAATGGGATCACTAATGCAATAAAAATATTAGATATCATGTAAAGGCCAGGTGGAGTGTTTCGATCATGACTTACCTGAAAGAGCAAAGCTTGTTGATAGGCAGACGTTAGGGTTTGCATCCACGGTAGCGGCAGCTGCATGCAGGAACCAATAGGCTTTTCGCTGCGGCTGCCTTTGATATGTACGACTCTGCAGTCAACCGAGAATAAGAATTTTTTTCTTTTTTTTCCCCCTTGTTCTTTTTTTTTTTTTTTGTAAATTTTGAAATTTTGAAAAATAGTGCGAAAAACGAAAGAGGCTGTTCGAAGTAGAGGCAAGCAAAGACTGAGAAGGGAGGATAAGGAGACAGATCCTCAGTAAAAAAAAATCTATGCCGAGAGCCTAAAACACGTCACACGTCCGGTGAGTGTCTAGTGAGGCCCAGGACTGTGTCAGACCTATCTCATCCAGAGAGAAAGCTCAAAGGAAAGGAAGATCAGGCATAATACAAGCTGACACGATCCTGAACACTCAGTGACACGTTTATGATGCAGCTTTGACGGAAAGATGAGAGGAGGATGAGAGAGAAGAAGGAGTCAGTGTCTCAAGAGAGAGAGAGGATGTGAATGAAGGAAGAAAGAATCTGAGGGCCCCTGGGGAAATATTTATATTTGTGGAAATGAGCTAAACAGCCTACTCAGTTTGTGTGTTCTCGGCGCCGACTCAGCAAAGGTGACACGATTCAAAATTAAGTGAACGATTGGATGGCACTGGATGCATGATGGCACTGGATGCATGATTGCATGCGTGTGAAGGGTCATCAGGGCAAGCTGGTGAAGCCGTGAACTAAATTAGATACATGGCAGCCAGATGTGGACACAGAAGAGGATATCATTTAATGATACGATTGGGTGTGAGAAAGAAGAAATCAGCCCCTGAACCAGGGATTGGATGTATCAGGACATTCACATGCCCTGAAGATATGCTGTCTCTGGTTAATACTGTTGACAATATTCAAAGAATCCAAACCAGTAGTCCGGTTGAAGTGGCAGAGAGGTTTTGTATATGAGTGACATGATCTTCCTGTAGATATAAGAAACAATGAAGTAGACGCAGCAGCTGCCTTTCTCAGCAATACTGAATCGTGACATGCATTTACAAAGCAAAAAGAGCCAGTGAACGTATCCATTTGATTTGTCTGGAATGTTCTCTCATGAGGAAAGAGACAGATACATAAAGGATCACGATAGGACTGTCTTTTATTTTGTATAGGGAAGCAAAGATCAGAAAAACAAAACATAGCATATGTGAAAGCATGCTTAAAGAATGTCTGATGGCAAAATTAGGGCATGCAATAATGCATGCTCAGCGCTATGTTCTGTCAGTTATCGGATAGGCTATACCGACGCAACAACAGAGTGATGAAATAGATACATACACCAGGGAACTATAATTACCAGTGGACGGGGGCTGGATACAAGCGGAAAGTGTCGTTATGAGAATGAAATCCGACATAAATTTCAAGAGCGACATAGGAACAAACAGCAGAATATCGTTGAAAAAAAAATCAGAGAGGAAAAGAAGTTTGTTGAGGAATCGGAAACCACGAATGCGGGAATAGATTCTAATAATATTACATTTCAAGGATACAAACAGTGACATTCTACCTACCTAGTTCCATTCTCCTTATCGGACGAGTGTTGTGGCCACAGGGCTGCAAGAAGCCGGTAGGGCAGAAAGACAATTCAGCAGGTGGTGCACTGTATGCTTCAAATCATTTCTTCTTTTCCTTAGGCATCACCCTTTGTCTGAAATTTCTGGCTAGGAAGTTTCAATGCTTTGTAAAAGATAAAGCGGTATTGAACAGGGTTCCCAGCAGCGAGGACAAAGGAAAGAAACAAAGGAATAAATTCTCCGATTTATACGAGAAACAAATCCTTTTTTCAGGGAAAGAGAAAGCCCTTGTTTCGGCACATGTATGCACTTGCAGAGCTGGCGACTTGTCCAGGACTTTAGGTAGATAATAAATAAAAGAGTCTGACGAACAAGTCTAAGACCATACAGTAATGGCAGTAGAATAAATTGAAGATATCCTAAATAAGAGGTCATATCCTACACAGTGGCTTGGTAAATAACAACAGACATTGTCACCAGGGACCAAGCATGCCTGGCATTAGTAGAATTAGCCGCGATATTCCCCAAGACGATGCAGGCTTGTCAATAGACCTGAAGAAAATAGGTTGGACCTCAATCGCGGTACTCAACATCGGGAGGGGGAAATCTGGGCCAGTGCGGATTTCATTGGGTTTCGGGGATGCCACCGATTCCAAAAGCCGGGGGCCTATCAGAAGGGAACGTTGGCGGTCTATTGGCCCTTTCCCCGCATTGCTGGGGAGGAGACGTTCTCCACAGACTTTCCTCCCGCGGCCCATCATTCTGTGAGGGGGATTCGCGGCCGGTTAGACTTAGACGTAGCTAGCAGGCCGTGCTCCATGCCCTCGGTTACTGTAGACTGCCTAGGATGGGACCGAGCGTTAAGATGCCTCCGACCTGGCCTGGACTTCTACCCGACGGATAATTGCCTTCAGCTCTACCGCGTACCTACATCGTATCCTGCAATTACAACTTTGCCATCTGTTACGATCCCCCTTTTCTGTCTCCAAGCTGGTTTCCAAGACCTGTGCAACTGCTACCCTCCTCTCCATTCTGCTGTGATCGACCAGAGCAAGGTTCCCCCCAGAGGGACCACAGCCTGAACAAGATGGTTTTCTATCCTCCCGCGTCGGTTCCGCCGCTGCCTCCGGTCCCTGACGATGTAGCGATCTGCGACTTCATGCTCGACGAGCGCCATGGTCGATATCCCCTGGGCTACTCGCGCGACCCGTTCACCTGCGGTCTCTCCGGGAAGAGCTACTCTTTCCTCGAGGTCGTCGAGCGGGTTGACTTTCTCTCCCGTGCTCTCGCAAAGGAATTTGGCTGGCAGCCCAACCGCGGCACGGAATGGGATAAGGTCGCAGGTGTCTTTAGTCTTAATACCGTAGGTGAACCCATGAATCTGCAGGTTGTGTAACAGTCATGACTGATTAATCGTCCCTGCTTGTAGATTGATACCATACCGCTGTTCTGGGCAATTCATAAGCTGTCCGGCGTTGTTTCTCCCGCGAATGCTGCCTACTCAGCCGCCGAATTAACTCACCAGCTGGTTGATTCAAAGGCTCAGGCGCTTTTTACGTGCTTGCCGCTCCTTCAGACAGCGCTGGAGGCAGCAGGCAAAGCAGGCATCTCTAGAAACCGCATTTATCTCTTGGATCTGCCAGCTCAAATCCTGGGGGGTGCAAAGGCGCCAGCAGAATTCAAGACTGTGGACCAACTCATCGAGGAGGGCAAGTCACTGCCCAAGCTGGAGAAGCTGAAATGGGCTCCTGGACAAGGGGCGCGCACGACAGCCTTCCTCTGCTATTCCAGTGGCACGTCAGGCTTACCGGTACGGTCAAACAGCCATTTCAAGAGAAGTCTCAAGCCAGGGCTGATTGGAAGAACAGAAAGGCGTCATGATCTCCCACCGCAACGTCATAGCCAACGTCTTGCAGATTAGCACATACGAAAGCAAATATCGCGAAACTCTCAAATCACCGGCCGAGCAAACCCCGTATTTGGACATCACATTAGGTCTCCTGCCGCAGAGCCATATCTACGCGCTGGTGGTCGTCTGTCATGCAGGCCCTTACCGAGGCGATCAGGTGATCATTCTACCCAAGTTTGAGATCAACTCGTTCTTGAATGCCATTGAAAGATTCCGGATCGCATGTCTCTTCTTGGTAATCATTCCTGGTTCCCTGCACTTTTGAAATAGGAAACGCTGACTGTTGCGCTTTAGGTACCACCTATTATCATTACAATGCTGCGCAACAAGGAACTTTGCAGTAAATATGACCTGGGAAGTGTTCGTTGGATCTTCACGGGCGCTGCTCCACTAGGAGCGGAGACAGCTGCCGAGCTGCAGAAGCAGTATCCGACTTGGGCAGTTAGACAAGGTTATGGTGAGTTCAGTTTGCTCCTACGGTTGTTGACTGGAATACAATGAAACTGGCTGACCTCGATAAGGTATGACGGAGACGGCTACTGTCGTCTGCTCAACAGCAGTGGATGATATCTGGTTTGGTTCCAGCGGCTGCCTCCTTCCCGGTATTGAGGCCCGGCTTATTACCCCGGATGGCAAGGATATCACAGAATACGACACCCCCGGAGAGCTTTTAGTTCGGTCGCCCAGCGTGGTCTTGGGGTATTTGAACAATGAGAAAGCCACCAAGGAGAGCTTCATAGACGGATGGCTGCGTACCGGCGATGAGGCAATGATCCGATTGAGTCCGAATAAAACCGAGCACGTATGGATCGTCGACAGAATCAAGGAGCTCATCAAGGTCAAGGTGCGTTATCTTTACCCCACTTATATCTTCTCACGATCATCACAGCTGACACATTTCTACCTTAGGGTCTGCAAGTTGCCCCCGCTGAACTTGAAGCACATCTGCTTGATCACCCGTTCGTGGCGGACTGCACGGTCATCGCAGTCCCAGACGAAACCGCCGGCGAAGTTCCCAAGGCGTTCGTGGTGAAATCGCCAGCTGCTGGTCCCGACGACGCGGCGACTGTTCGGGCCATTCTGAAGCATGTGGAGGATCACAAAGCTCGCCATAAGTGGCTCAAGGGCGGCGTTGAGTTCGTCGACGCCATCCCCAAGAGCCCCAGCGGGAAGATCTTGCGGCGGCTGCTCCGGGACAAGGAGAAGGACAAGAGGCGGAAGGCCGGTGTCAAGTTGTAGTCGCTATATATATCTATATACGATATGGAGATCCCCTCAGTAGACCTCATTTATTCACATGCTTTTTGTATGTACTTAGCAATCATGCAGCTGTTGTTGGTTGTTGTTTGTTCTGTTTGCAGCCCGTGATGCGGGATCCCGAGAAATCAATTTCTAAGCCGCCGCGGAGGGGCGTCTTTGGCTTATTGATTTTTCGTGTTATTACTAAACATCGCAGGGACAGGAATTTGAATTTTCTGTCCCCTTACTTCTTTTCTTTTTAATTCTCACATTTTAGGACTGATTTTTTTTCGAAAAACTCCTGGAATTGATCAGTGGAGGGGGAGTCTTACCAGCCCGCCGTTACCCCGCCGTTCAAACATATTTTTTTCCCTTCCCGCTGTATATATTCCCGCTTTTTGCGGTGCAACTCCGTTAATTCGACAGCAATATTATTAGCGACAACGCGGATATTCTTGCGCAATGTCGGCTTCCGCAGACCCTCACCATGAGGCGGAGGAGCCTGCCTACTTGGATGCCGACGAGGCAGAGGAGGTGATCCAGCAAGATGAAGACCACCCCATGGAATCGGACGACGACGGTGACAACAGGGACGCGGACGGGGACCAACAGATGGACGAGGAAGACCAGGAGATCACGCTCCAGAACGACTCCGTCGCACATTTCGACCACCACACCGACTCCATCTTCTGCATTGCTCAGCACCCTATTCACAAGTCGATCGTGATCACCGGGTCCGGCGACGATACAGCCTACATCTTCGATTCGACGCCAGCGGATGAGCGCCCACTGCTGCCGCAGAGTTACGAGTCGAATCCGCAGCCCAAGGGCGAGAGGAAGTCGCTTGAGCCGCTCGCGAAGCTTGGTGGACATACAGACTCGGTCAATGCCGTGGCCTTCACGGAACCGCGAGGCGACTACGTCGTGACGGCAGGGCTCGACGGAAAGGTGCGAGTATGGCGTGACTCTACTGCCCAGAAGACGGGCCGCACGTGGGAGTTCGTGGCAGAGGCGCAGGAGGTCGAGGAGATCAATTGGGTGGCAGTCTGCCCCTGCGACGACGGCGACGAGGAAAAGAGCAATGTGATCGCCCTGGGCGCCAACGACGGCAGCGCCTGGGTTTACAAAATCGACCATACCGACTCGGGGCAACCGATCTCCATCATCCAGACTTTCTTCCAGCACACTAGTTCCTGCACTGCAGGTGCGTGGACACCGGACGGCAAACTGCTCGCGACGGTGTCTGAGGACGGGAGCTTCTTTGTCTACGACGTCTTCGGCGCTGCTGCCGCGGCGGGTATATCTTACTCTGCGGGTACCAACGCCGTCGTTGGATACACTCCTGAAGACCAGCGCTTCGCTGTCGAGGGCGGTCTCTACTCGGTCGCCATTGCCCCAACGGGCGCCTTTGCTGCTGTCGGCGGTGCGGAGGGCCACATCAAGGTTGTTGGGCTGCCTCGTCTCCCGTCATCCACCTCCGCGCCCGCATCGGGCAAAGCGGGTGCCAAATCCAAGTCCAAATCATCTGCTGGCAGTGCACAAGCCGCAGCTGGAACTTCGGGCGCTGGCGCCCTCCTCGCCTCCCTCCAGGCCCAATCCGAGAGCGTTGAGAGCTTGTCATTCTCGTCGCCTCCTTTGACTCTCCTCGCAGCCGGTTCTGTGGACGGCTCGATCGCCCTCTTCGACACTGCCCACCAATTTGCCGTGCGCCGACATATCAAAGAGGCCCACGAAGGCGCGGCAGTCGTGAAGGTGGAGTTTGTGCGAGATTCCCCGAGCCCGGCCTCCGCGCCTCGTCCAGGCCTTCCTGCCGCCGCCGCAGCAGTCGCAGGACAAGGACGGTCATGGCTCCTGACCTCCGTGGGAATGGACGGGGTGGTTCGACGGTGGGATACGCGGGGCGGTACCGCGACTGCTGCCCAGGGACTGCTCAAGGAGTGGAGAGGCCACACCGGGATCACGGAGAACGAAGGAGGCGAACAGTCTGGTGGTATTCTCGGGTTTGTCCAAGGCGGCGATGGGAAAAGAATTGTCACGGCGGGTGACGACGGTGTTGCGCTCGTATTCGAGGAATAAGATAATACATAGGTCAAGGTTAGACGCGTGTAAAAATGAAAACCTGTGTTGTATGTAAATACACACATGAATATATACGAAAGAGCGAATCCAAACCAAGCTCCGAAGTTATCCTATTTCTTCGATACTGGTACATGGGATTTGCTAACTCTCCCGTATTGCGTCCAACTACTCAGTGTCGGATAAAAAGAGAAGGAACGATTTAGTAAAGTATGCAGGCACGGAGGTAGCAAAAACACTGGAAATGAAATGATGAAAAAAAGTTAGGTAACTATATACACCCGTGAATGTCAAACAAACCAGACCAAAGCGCCATATTTACAGATGGCCCATCACATCGCAACACAACCAGACGGTCTATGGTCCTTTCTCCGTAATTTGTTGGTTTTCCTTTTCTCTTTTCGCGGCTCGGTTCTTCTCCAGCTGGAGAATCAAGATCGCTGTCGTAGAGAAAAGAAACAAACACAATGTCTGAATTTTTTTTTTGCTGTCACACCAAGTACGCTGCCATCTTCTCACTATCTCTCTGTGTTCTCACTTGGTTGGGTCATCGATTTATTTCACCGAGTGGCCCTCTCCGTGACCGTGGGCAGCGTGGCCATGTCCGTGGCTGTGGTCCTCGGGGAGGAAGAAGTGCTCATAGAGGCAGTATCCGGCGAAGAGGACGGTGGCAGTTCCCAAGCCGGGGAACAGGCCCTTGAAGCGGTTCCATCGAGTGAAGGGGCCGGTGTATCGCCAAGCCTCGCTGCGGAGGGAGGTCAGTCAGACACAGAACTGAACAACACGCAGTCCAGAAATCAGCTCATTCACGTACTTCCGAGCCCATGGGTCCTTCTTTGCCCAGACTGACGAGGGATCGGCAGCAGCCTTGAACTCCTTGATGTCGAACCCGGTGGGGTTTCGCTCCGGCATTGTGGTGTGATGAGAGTGCGATTGACGTGGGAAGAGAAGTCAATTGAGGAAGGAGATTGAACAAGGGCTATGAGGAGCCTCTGCCCGAGATTTCCACAGCTCAAACAACTGCTGTCGACAGGAGGGAGGGAGCAAAAGCCACCGACGAGGAATGCGGAGAGAGAAGGGCGAAGGCAGGACGTTTGAAGCTGTCCAGGAATGGGCTTGGCGGCGGTCCCGTGAGGCCGGGCGCTAAACCCAATCCAGCACTGCTGAAGTCTGCGACTCGCCTGCCGCCCAAGTTGCGAAAGTCTGCCCTCCAATGCCTCTGCTATTGCCAATCTGCTCGACTCGACAAGCGCTCTCCTCAATAGCTACGGTGTTGGTTCAGCTTCTGTCTGGCAGACAGTGGATATCGTCCTCGGTCGGAAAGACTGGTCAGCTGCTCCACCCTTATTCATGACTGATCCCGTCGCCAACCCCTCCGCAGACGAGAGACTGGTTTGCAGATAGCAAGATGCCACCTCCGGTGGGCAGATACGGGCCTTCAGGCATGAATGCGCCTTTCCCTCACCTCCAGCAAGCTCATCTGCAGCAACAACAATCACAACAACACCATGCAGCGCACGCTCAATCCGCCAATACCGGTCTTCCTCCCCCTTCACTCGGTGGTCACCCCGGTTTCGCCGCGGCAAACTCGAACTCGAACGTAAACCCCTTCTCTCTCAACCAGGCAGCGATGGCAAACGGCGTTTCGGTAGGAGGCTTTGCTGGAGGCGGCGCTGGTGATGGTGGAGGGGGCACAGGGTTAGCCAGTCATGCTGCGCAGATGGGCTTCGTGAGAGGCGCACAGATGCAGCAACAGCAACAGCTCCACCAAGGGCAAGATGGGCGGTTGATGGTAGAGGGGAAATCTGCGATCAAGACGCGGATACGTGATGTGTGGAAACATAACCTGGCACAAGAGATGGCTGTGTTAAGGCGGTTGGTCGAGAAGTATCCGTACATCAGCATGGTACGTCCAGCAAGAGCTCCTCCCCCTGCCTTACCTCCCCTTTCTGACAGGAGATCGTCTAGGACACAGAGTTCCCCGGTATTGTCGCCCGTCCCATCGGGTCTTTCGCGAACAAAGCCGACTATCATTACCAGACCCTGCGCTGCAACGTCGACCTCCTAAAGATGATCCAGCTGGGCATCACGTTATTTTCTCCTGAAGGAGAACTCCCTCCAGCTACGCCAAACGAGGCTAACGGACAGGGATACGGCAACAACTACGCTCCGGCGCCCTGCACGTGGCAATTCAATTTCAAATTCTCTTTGGAAGAAGACATGTACGCGCAGGAGTCGACGAGCATGCTAGCCAAAGCCGGGATTGATTTTGCCATGCATGAGAAGAATGGTATCGACCCATTCGAGTTTGGCGCCTTGCTGATCAGCTCGGGCCTTGTCCTGGTGGATGATGTCCACTGGATTTCCTTCCACTCCGGCTACGATTTTGGCTATCTGATGAAGATCATGCTCTGCAAGCCTCTTCCTGAAGATGAGGAGACGTTCCACAAACTGCTGAAAATCTTCTTCCCTTCACTATACGACATTAAATACCTTATGAAACACGCCGGACGGAATCAGGCTGTCAACGACTCTCCGCTGACTCCGGCAGCTGCTCAGATCATTGCCAACCTGGGGCAGAAGTCGGGTCTGCAGGACATTGCGGACGAGCTGGGCGTCAAGCGCGTGGGTATTGCTCACCAGGCGGGCTCGGACTCGCTTGTCACGGGAGAGATCTACTGGAAGATGCGTCAGGTTGTGTTCAACGGCACCATCGACGAGGCCAAGTATTCGGGACAAGTTTGGGGATTGAACGGCCAGTTACCCGCGGTGACGTATCACAACACCAACAACAGCAACAGCAACAACAACAACAACAACCAGGCGCAGCAGACTCCCAATCTGAACGGGGCAACCATCTATTCGAATGCTGGCACGCCCAGTACGCCAAACAACGCGTCGAACGCAACAGGAAATCAGACACCCCAGCAGCAAGGTCAGTCCGGCGCGGGGGCTCTCACTCCTGGAGGTGGTGGAGGGGTGTTTGGGCAGTTCCAAATGGGAAAGTCATGAACTGGCTTTTTTTTTCCCGTTATTGGGATTTTTTGGATGGTCATTAAAGGGCATGTCGCGGTCATGCAGTGTATATCTTTTTCTTATTTTCTTCTTTTTTCTTTAGGGAACTTGCATGATTAGCCAGCCATGAAGATGATCATCGGAGAGCGTTATGCCGTCCCATCCCCAACCCTTTTTTTACGTCCGGCACCAGTCTACGTCCGGTGTATGTACATACATACGGGCAGTTGCCTTTTTTTTATCTTGCTTTCCTACCTTTTCTTCCAGCGCGTTGTCTTTTTTTTTTATGTCCCTTCTGGAGCCTGGGTGTTTACGGAGGGATATCGTCAAGGTCAAGCAATTATTCAATTCATTTTATGGGTCTGCTCGTTTCGTTCTTCGTCTCGTCTGGCTGGCTGGTAGGCGTGGAAATCCTATATTCTCTCTCTGTCTGGGTGTACCTAGGTGCAGAACGGTGGTGTTCAGTTAGGCTAGTGAATTTTCGTTTTCGATTTACCTTGCAGAGTATCTTTTTGCGGAGCTTTCGCAAGTAAATCTGATTCAGAGACGGCTGAAATAAGCACTGGCCAAGGCCTTGCTTGAAGTATTAAAAATTATCCAATGAAATATCCATTGGAACAGTAGAATCATAGTTCTTCAATAAGATGATATCGTAAGGTTTGCGCCTCTCTTTGTAGCACAACATATTTACATGTATCCATGGCTGGTAGATGACAGGATCTTCTTATTATAGATCCTCAATTCTGCAATAGATATCAAGACAAGCCCTTAACGACTCGCTCCGCTCGTGGATATCAAGATAAAACAGACACTACAAAACCTAACCTAACGCTACATAACGACCACTCCTACGAGCGGACGATGAAGAGGGACAGACAATCTCTCACTCTCAGCAGGTGAAGGAAAAATAGGAAAATGTCTTATACTCCGTATCTTCCATTAAATCTATACGTAGACTTGAGGACTCTAGAAGAGCACATAAGGGCAAGCAAGCTAGTATTATCAATAATCTCTCCATTAGAATGTTCATAAAATTAAAGGAATCCCCTATCTAGGAGAAATTATTGTTAATAACATTAGTCCGTAGTTATCCAGAAGGATGGAGCTTGATCAAGATCGCTGACAAATTATCCAGTGGGGCTCATCAGTCAGCGGTTATCGGCTGAGAACAAACAAGGTCATGCCTGATGACAAATTAACAATCTATCAACACATGGTGTCCTCGATTTTCTGATATAATAATCACCGCAAGGAATGCAATCCCAAGGCGACTTCATTTTGAAAGAAAAAAATGATTGAACAATGGACTCAGTGGTATTACGTCTTGCCCGTCCAATCAATAATCACCCAGTCCCATCCTGGATGTCGTTGACCGAGGTTGAGGTCAACAATTATATGTTCAGTAATCAGAAATCGCAGACGGCATGCCACGCCAGTCAAAACGAGAATAGCAACGACCTAATTGATCAAACTATTAGTCTAGTCTAGGCTGTTGACTATTCTTCGTGATTCCTTTTTTTTTCCCTATTTTTCTTTCTCGCTGGTCTGAATCTGAACGAACAATGGCGTGCTGCTTTGATTACATATTATCCCACTGCCCTATGTCATTATAATCTTTCCAGATTGATAAAGGTGAGGAGTTCCATTCCGACGAAATTTCAAACTGCTGCTGACTCAGAGAAAGCAGACATCCATTCTCTTGTGTGCTCTGCCTGTTCTTTTCTCTCCACGAACTGAACACGACTCTCCACTCAAGACAACACTTGATCGATGGAGAAGAGCAACGAGAATAGCAAAGACGTGGAACTGGCGCTTCCCACGCAGAATGGGGACAATTCTGTCGTCCAAGTCCTGGACTGGGACTTGCCGCAGGACCCGGAGAACCCTCAGAACTGGCCTCTGGGGAAGAAGATATATCACACTCTCTGTGTTGCCGTGTATGCTTTTACCATGTGAGTGCGAATGTATTTCCCATGCGCATATCTTTCATATCTGACGTGCTCTGTAGAACATACATGTCCTCCGCCTACGCCCCCGGGGCAACACAGCTCGCAGAGCAACTAGGCGTCTCGGAGACAGTCTCTCTCCTCGGCGTATCGCTCTTCTGCGTCGGGCTCTCTCTGGGCCCCGTCATCGCGGCCCCGCTCAGCGAGACGTTTGGCCGACTGATCATCTACCGACTGTCTCTGCCGATTTCGATCCTGTTCATTATCGGGTCTGCCGTGGCGTCCGACATGGCGAGTATCGCCATCTGCAGATTCTTTGCCGGCGCTTTTGGCAGTCCTGCGCTGAGCGTGGGCGGAGGAACGATGGCTGATATGTGGCCTCCGTCGCTGTATGGGCCTACCACGGTGACGTTCCTCCTTGCACCGTTCCTGGGGCCGTCTCTCGGTAGGTTTTTATCCATCCACTTATCCTTGCGCTATCATTTCTGACTGTTAGATGGTGCAGCACCCGTTATCGGAGGATTCGTCGTCGAACGCAAAGGATGGCGATGGCTGGAGTGGGTGAGTGTGTTCATCTCCGCAGCGACTTGTCTGGCAGCACTCGGCATGCGCGAGACATACAAGAAGGTCCTTCTGCAGCGACGAGCGAAGAAACGCGGCCATGATACTAGATCCCACCACCGCATCCACCCCGTCGCTGCCATTCGCGCGTGGATGCGAGACGCCATGCTCCGCCCGCTGGCCATGCTCGTCTCCGAGCCCATCGTCCTGTTCTTCAGTCTGTACATCGGGTTCGACTTTGCGGTGCTGTACGCCTTCTTCGCGTCCTTGCAGCTCGTCTTCAAGGAGACGTACGGCTTCGACAGCCACGAGACGGGCCTGGTCTTCCTGTCCCTTGCCGTCGGGGCCTCTCTGGCCACGGTGACCAGTCTGCTGATGGACGGGCTCATCTACCAAAAGAAACGCCGCCAGCTCGAAAATCAGGGCTTGAAGAAGGTCCCACCGGAATATCGCCTCTACCCTGCGATGATCGGCAGCGTGGGGGTGGCCGGGGGCTTGTTCTGGTTTGCCTGGACGGCAAGGCCGGACATACACTGGGCCAGTGCGGTGGTCGCGCTGGTTCCATTCAACTGGGGGAATTTGTGTATTTTCGTACGTAAAGATCTTTCCCTCTCTCTCTCTGTCTTGATGACGAGTGCATTCTGACGCAGATACATATAGTCCTCCGCAATCATATACATAGTCGACTGCTACGGACCCAAATACGGCGCCTCAGCGCTCTCCGCCAACTCTTTTACGCGGTACATCTTTGCAGCGGCATTTCCTCTGTTCACGATTCAAAGTGAGTGAAAAAAAAAACCCTCCAGTTGTCAGGTTGCTGCGTATGGAAACTGACAATATTATTTGTCCAGTGTACACCCGCCTAACCTACAAATGGGCCACCAGTCTCCTGGGATTCATTTCCGTTGCTCTGATCCCAATTCCGTGGATTCTGTTTACCTGGGGGGCGAGAGTGCGGAAGTGGAGCCGTCTTGCGAGTGAGCAGGCATGATGTTAGCAGAGTAGTTGGTAAATTGGTCCAAGTGTTCTTTCTGTTCGGTATTGAGCAGAGCAAATGGTTGGTCAATGTCGTATATATAGTATGTACGGAGTACATTATATGTTTTTTGCATGGTATCTAGATAGATGTCAGTAGTTACATACACTTACTCGATAGATAGACCGTTAGAACGAATCCACAGACTCTATTTTATTTCGTGTTCGTCAATAATGCAGCGATATAAATAAACATATTTATCTAGTTAACTTACACTCATACGGACTTTCCACCTAAACAAACGTAAATGCAGAGCTGGAAAGCATATGCACAGACCTTAAGTAGGTATGATCTAGTGGATGGAGTGACTGTGACTGCCATATGTGATATAATATGGGTCGGAATGTTCGTAGTTGAATTAGTTTTTTTTTTGTTCGTGGGAGATGGATTCATTGATCATTCATCACTCCGTAGTCAAGAGGTATAAGTAGATGATGGGTAGAAGGTTGGTAGGTAGGTCAAAAATCGTAAACGTTATATATACACCGAAATCCAACAAATTCATCTGCAACTCTCATCACATATCATCACAACATGGCTGTTATACCAAAACGCTGCTTCCATCCCCCTTCGCCCCTCCGCATCCACATCCTTTCGAACCCGCCGCCACCTGCGACGGCGTTCGCGCATAGCTCGGCGGGACGTCCAGGGCCGGGTTGCGGTCGAAGAAATTGCGCGGCCGCAACAGGACGGTCATCGGCTCTGCCGGCATGATGGGGAAGTCCTCCGGCGACGGGAAATGCGTCAGGCCGAAGGTGTGCCATAGCACGATGTCGGTGTTTTCGATCGAGGTGTCCTTGGTCTCTTCGATCCACATCGGCAGGCCCTGTGATGGCTCGCCTGACGTCTGAGGGACGTGGCGGCCGGCGGGGTAGATCTGGTCGTCGGCATCTAGATGTGACTTGTGAGAAACGAACTGTAGATAAATAATATCATCAGACGACTTACACTTTGTAACGTGGACCGCATGGCGAGCAAAACCCGCCCGCTTCCACACCAACCCTCCCTCCTTCGGCAGCAAGCGTGGCACCTCCCGGCTCACCAGCTTGTAAGCCACAGGCTTCTTGCTGTGCGGGTTCAGCTTGTTCGTGTTGGCAATCTCCCACGTGCGGCTCGTGTCGCCATTGTAGTCGGCCATCGCCTCTGCCGGCGTCGTGTATTTCGTCTTCTTGGCATAGAACGCGTTGCCATACTTGTTCTCTGCGCTGCCGACCTCGCCCGGCCCTTGAGCGGCGTCCACCTGAAAGACGGTGTTGTTGGGTCCGTCGATGTTGGCATCCACGCGCAGACAGAACAGATGCTGGTGGTTGTGGGCGTTGACTCCCGGGTACACCTCCGTTCCCCAGCCGTGGGTGTCTTCGCCGGGGTTCATGGCATACGTATTCAGAATTCCCGTCAGCTTGATATCCAGCTGGATCGTACCATCCAGGTGGAAGATCCAATACACGCAGTATTCGTAGTTGGCCGCCGTGAAGATGTGCGAGATGACCAGCTTCCGCCCGCGAGTCACAATCACCGAGTCGTCCCGGAAATCGGTGTGCTTGAACAGGATGCCTGCATCCTCCTCGTGGATACAAATGGCGTTCTTGATAACAGTGCTGGCTCCCGATCGATTGACAAAGGCGGCATCCAGGTAGTGGATGGCCCCTTTGCAGTCGCAGCCCAGTGACAGACTGTTGGTCATGTAGCCCCCGCCATACTCGCCCAGATCAAAGGCATGCTTGCGCTGGTGAGGATGCTCCGGGTTGCCGTAGGGGACGACCATCTCGGCCAGCGACAGACGGTAGAAGATGGGGCGGATGGTGCCCTTGTCGTTGAAGGTGATGTTGTTCAGCACAATGCCTTCCCGGTAATTGAACCCGACGTGGATGCTCCAGTTCTGCCACTCGACGATCCGGCCGTTCATTTTGAACGACACGCCCTCGGGCTGTGTGATGTGGATGGGCTTGAGGTCGGTCCGATATCCGCCCAGGTCTTTGGCCACGGACTCTGGGTGGTAGTTGTTGGGCGGTGCCCTGCTAATGGGGCGTCTCACCGGGGGCACATCGATGTGAATGATCTCCTTGGTCTCTGCATTGTAGATGGGGCAAAAGTCGAGCGGATACCCGTATTGAGAGTCGTCCACGTTGGGTCGATAATACATGAGCGCTTGCTGCAGACGGATGTTGCTCCCAAACCGCTCATCATAGCCGATGGTCCAGGCTGGAATACCACTTGAGTAGACGAAACCAAATTGACGGACAGGAAAAACTTACGATCGCAGTATACCTTGTCCATTTCTTCCCTCGGGATGCCGATGATCTCGCACTGCTCGATGACCCGGGGGTCCTTGCGGCAGACGTGCTCGACCTCCTGGAGCTCTTCCAGGGTGATGATGGGCTGGACACCTTCCGTGTGCTTCCATTCGACAATCTTCTTCTCATCCAGATTGACTATGCCGTCGTAGACCTTGCCCTTTGGTCCAATGGCGACGACATCGGCACAGCGGGCCGGCCGCGGTGCCTTTTCAGGGTCTGCGAGCCAGGCCAGCATCTCGGCCTTGCGAGGCTCATACAGGGAGACAGCATTGAAACTGAGAGGGCCATACTTCTCCCGGACCAGGGCGACAACTGTGTCGATTTCGGTGGTCGAGAGGGGATCGAAGGGGTGGGGAGAGGGGGAGGTACCACTGACCTGGGAGGTCAGCTGTTTGAGACGGTCGACCATGGCGATGATCAAGCAACAGAAGAAACGATGGAGGTAAGGACAATGCTGCTGTCTGCCCTCATGGCAGGGATACACGGGCCTTTAAATGGGAGGGCCAGGGAGGCCCTTATTCGCTTATCAGGTGCGTGATGCATCCCATGTACAGAGTAAGGGCTATCGCGATAACGATAAGCAGCTCGTCTGGAGACTGGAATTCGTCGCCTATCTGGGTTTAGCCGGCGATGCGGGCGGTTCGCGTCGACCTTCGATAAGCGGCAATCAGACCCAAGGCAGCGTCCAGCTTCCTGTTCTTCTCAGTGCGGGGAATCTTGTTAGGTAATTGTGCGGTGTAATACGATAACTAGAGCGTAATAACATTGGAATCAGATGCGAGTTTCCAGATTGGGATTTTCGAGGGTTAGTCCAACGCAAGCTTGCCTATTTTGGAACTCAGATAAATAAGTCACGTGATGTGGAGATAAACCACCTGACTCGGAGATAACCACCAACAGTATCCTTCATCTGTATTATCAACAATTGAGGTGCAACGATGAGTTTGATATCAAACTGAAAATAAACTAGATTAAACACCTATCAAAACCATCGCCAGACGCCATGAACCAGTAACATAACATGACATAACAGTTCAGAAGATAACAGTCAAGTCAACAACCGGTCTTCTCTCCCCGATCACAAGTTATCCTTTGACAGGGGAAGGAGAAATAAATCGACATCTTTCTTGCGTGAATGCAATTATAGCATTAAAAAAAGCAATGCAACGGGTATGAGGATGTCGATCGATATATGCTATCCGAGAAAAAAAAAGAACGACCACTCGCAAGGTTATAATATAACCTGCTTCCCTGCCGTATTATATTATATTATACCTTCTGACTACCCTGCTGAATCTCCTCTATCAACGCAAGCAACTCCTTGCCCCCCTCGCCCGTCTTGCCCTCGATGCCCAGGGCCTGCTCGACCCACGCGCGGGCCTCATCCCACCGGCCCATCTCGATGAGACACTTCCCGCCGCGCCACCAGCCCTTCACGTTGCCGACGGGCTTGCACTCGACGCTGCTCTTGGCGTCGACCCAGCCCTCGGGCCAGTTCTGCTGCGACATGTGTGCCTGCGCGCGGTTGGCGTACAGGCCCGAGAGCTCGTCGCGGACGAGCGAGAGCGGCTCCCAGGGGGGTCGGCCCAGGGCCATGTCGATCGCGTAGGTGTACAGCTTGACGGCCTCGGCGAAGTTGGATTTGCGGAACGCTGCGTTGGCGGTGTCGCGCAGCTTGGTCACCTGTGCGCTACGCTTGGGGTTGATGGGCAGCGGGGGCGGAGGCACATTTGGCGGGTCGAGGCTGACGAGGGACCGGTGGAGGTTGTTCAGCGATTGCAGTTCCGAATTGATGGCTTCTGCTTGGCTTGAAGATAGGCCTTCCGTCGTGGCGAGGGAGATGGCTTTGGTGGCTGGGTCGAGCTGCAATGGGTATTGCGTGAAGCTGTCGAGATCGGAGGCCATGGTGGACCAACCAAAGGTAGAGGAAATTAGGATAGCAAATTAGGATCGGTGTATATGCTGTATATCTGGCTAGATTATCATAAATTAGCATCATTCAATTTCACTGGAGGAAGCACACCGCTGCAGGTACACTTACTGCTTGACTGCGCAGACACTCAGTAGGCAGGATGCGTGCTCTCTTGTGTACTGTGGAACTCCACTGGCAGGTATGATTCCCTTTCAAGAATGGTATGAATGGCCTGACACAAAAATGCATTGATTCACCAGGTGCCAGGGCAAGTCGACGTTTGACGATTCTATTGCTGCGAGCTGTCCGGACCAGCTGTCCACAGGCCTCCGCGGAGACAAAGGCGGTGGCAGAACATTTGTTAACATGCTGACTTTCCTGAAGCAGGATAGTGTGTCCAATTCAGGTTAAGTGCACTACTGCTGCTTGGCGCCGCTATGCATGCTCTATCTTCATCTCTCCCTGCTCGAGTTCTCTGTATTCTCTTGTTTTTCTTTGCAACAGTACGGAGTAATCAGAGAGTAACTAGATTGCTGTGCAGCACATCATGTATTATATCCATTCCTTCTATAATAGAAGTTTGTATACTCACTAAATAACAAGTTGATCCAAGATAGATAGCAATCAATGGAATTGCAGAACTGAAGCTAGCTACCTCTGCAACTTAAACACAAGCGATGCTAGTGATGTCACAGCTAAGACAGATAGTCACAATAAAACAGTCCATATTTTGTCATTGCATCATTGCTTCAGCTGTTCAGCCCCTTGCACCAGCGTTGCTTCCACTTCTCATCCTTACCTCCGCCCTGAATCCTGATGTGGGTTTTGTCCTGTCTGAGAAGACCCTTGCCTGGGAATTGCCGACCCTGTCCTTGCCTCGGTTAGAGAGGGAGATTGAGATAGATAGGTTTTCCACTGGATCTTCAAAGTCGAAGACTCACCAAAAACGTCAACAGGAAAAAGACAAAGGAGAAAGAAATCCTTCCCCCAGAACAGAAAATTTGGTGTCGTGGCTAACTAACATGATGTATTTGCGACCGATCAGGAACAAACTCTAAGACACGACATCTGTTGATATATATATACTGGAGACGGCTAGTACGACACTTAACGTCAGTAGTCAGTATAAAGATGGTGGATTCACTATAGACTTACATCCTCAACCCAAAAGTCGCCTTGTGTAGCAGCAGAGTGCTCTGATGCAACACTCGCAATAGTGTCCCAATTGAGGTCCTCCAATTCAGTAACTTGCTTTCCCCCAGACCAACAGGAGACCTTTCCATTTTCAATGTGAAGCTTCTTTGTTCTGTAAGCCTCGAGGATAGCTATGACGTTTGCGATTTGGGGATCATCCGCTGACAATTGTTCGCGAATGTCTTTCAATGTTTTGATTCGCTGATATACTTGTTTGTCCAGACCCTTGGGCTCTCCTTCATCGATCCGTCTAGTTGGGAAAAAAAAACCAATTCGTTAGTTATGTTCAGAGCAGTTGTAATATTAGCAAACAGACAGCCTCTTACGGCATGGAAGCCTGGACAGCAAGGTAATGATCCAGGACAAGTTGCCAATATTGCTGAGCAAATCCTTCGGACTCCGAGACTCTCCGACGCAGTGCATCAATATATGCATCTAGGTCTCTGCATATTTTCAAGTTTGTTAGACACTGTCAACAATGACATGAGACAGAGGGTTATCAACTCACCTGGGAGTTACCTCCCGTTCAATATCATCAACGAAAGCGGAAGCAGAAGAGGCTTGGCTGGCCATTTCTTTGATCAGAGTCAGACGCGACAAAGATCGTAGAGCAAGAGCCATGGCGAAGGAAATAGTACCTGTGCCCATTCGTCTGGTTGAGTTTCAGTGGCACACCAGGCCATTTGGCCGATGGTATGTGATGTCGTCGAGGACCAAAGCATGGGCCGGGATTGGGTGCGTACCAAATGTTAGGTAAAGCCAGTCGCATCCCTGGGAGGGCTGCTACGGCGTCCGGGACAAATTGTGCAAAATGACTGCAACTGGTGCCACATGAGCCGTAGCAGTATCGCTGTGCACGGGTCGTAGGGATTTGGAAAATATGGTACGCGGTCCTTGATCAGCCAGATTGTCGGTAAGACAGGCCTGCGAAACTGTCGAATGTTGCCCTGACTGTTGAAATCTGCTGGCCAGTACTTAGTCGAAGTGTCGAAGATCACTGGTGGAACAGATCCATCAAAATCGCAAGTGCGACGCTAAGTTTTTGCTTCTTATGACCGTGCACTGCAAGCACTTCCTATATTAAATGTAAGGGCCTGGAGCAGACCGCATCCGGCTCCCTCCCTGACGAGGCTCTTCAAACACGATAGTAAGTAAAACAATGAAAAATATTTAACGATTGTTCTTGTTGATAGTAATCGTTAAATAATAATAAACTTGACATTTGAGACATTTGAGGAGGGGGGGGGGGAAAAAAACCCCAGCTGCTGTCTCAACAGCGACCTAGGTAGGTAGGTTAGGTACCTAGGTAGGTAGGTATTGTCAGGTAGCTGTCCAGAGTCCCAATTATACAAAAGTCTTGCAAGAATAATAAATAAAGGAGGGACAGAGGAGGTTCAAAAAAAAGTTCTTATGGCCTGCGTACAGTACAATCTTTATACGTATAGCACAGCTTGCTTGTCATTCACAGGTAGATACCTCCCTGTGTGCCTTGTTTCATTTATATTCACTGTGTCCCTGGCCATCACCTATTGGATATTAATTACCCTTTTTGGTAAGTAAGCCTTTACCACTGACGGAACTTTCCTTGAACCTTCTTCCATTTTGGAGGGAGGCATCTGTACAGTACATATGTACCTAACAGCTAGTGCTATCCGCCCATCAATGCCATACAATCACACGTTGACTCGCCGTCTTGTTTTGCAAAGGAGGAGTCACTGCTGAGGTGCAAGGTATTCGGATTCAGAACTCTGGGCAGCAGGAAAAATCCAAGTGGGCCAACCACTCCCTTCTATGGCTTACGTTTCTGCTGTCAGTAGACGCATACGGGAGTCACCCACTCGGTACAGCAAGCACTCCAATGACTACAATAGATAGATACATAGATATAAGTACTCAACTCCGAGTCATTCCGTACACACTCTTTCCATTGTCTAACTACCAAATCGACAGTTCAGAACTAACCTCATTGTCGAAAAGTATACCATATCATGCGAAAAGGGCACAAAAAAAAAGCTTCATACCTCAGTTCATGTATTCACCTCAGTCTTTATTCATTATATCCATTATATCCATTATGCATCACATCTCTTCATAAGGGGGCAAGGGGCAGCATGCATGAGTCATGACGTGCAGGAACGAGTTGCATCCAGGGGAGCTAAAACAAATCAATCAAACTCATTAATGAACCTCATGTCTAACCAACATTGACAGAACAGAACCGCTGCAAAGTCCACCGGACGTTGATGATAATCTTCCTGTCACAAATCAATAGATTACAGGCAGAAAGAAATGAAGTGCGTAGTTTAAAAAAAAAAAGACAACAGGGACAACAAAATTTTTGTATAAAAACAAACTAACACCGACTCGAAATCCTCATTCATTCGCGACATTTCAGATGCAAAATAACAAATTCATTGAGACATGCCTCCGTAGCAATGGCACCGTGGGTACGAGTTGAAGTAAACATTTCTCGCCAGAAACACATGCAAAGTCGTGCTGGAACAGAGTACTGCTGCCAGTTTAGCGACCGTATCCGCCGACCGGGTGATAACTCGTGTCACTGTAGGTCCCAGACGGCCGAGTGTAATGTTGCCCATATGCACCGCCGTAGCTGGTATCGTAGTCATGCATGACTGACCCAGCATTGGAAGCGGTCGGGTCATAGGCGCCGTGCACGGCACTGTGGTGCGACCCGCCCATCTCATCCGCCTCGCTCTGTTGAAGAAGGGCATAATCCTCATCGCGATCATTAGGATAGTGAGAGGGCCCGTCGCCCGCCCGCCCGGATCGGAACTCGTCTTCTTCGTCAAAATCTTGCGGGGGATTGGAGGAAAATGCGGCTTTCGTCTGCGCATCGAAGGTTGGGTCTGCCACCGCATCCGGCAAGGTCCCTGTGCGACGGAAGTGGACGACATTGCGGAGGGAGATAAGGCTCGTAGCAATAAAGGCAAGGCTGAAGAAAAGTCAGTAAGAGGCCAGCAAGCCAACTCCACTGTTACGTACAAGATGATGACTCCCAGGATCACGGTTGCCGTGCTAAGCTTGCACTTGGAAGCGCTCCCGTACGCAAATGCGTCGCAACCCGTCTTCGGGTCTTTGCTGTTACTCTGTTCTGCCTCCCCTTTGCTCTTCCCTTCAGCGACGTATGATGCAACGGCGACCCAGGCACTGAACCATAGGATGACAAACAGGCAGTCGATGGTAGCGAAGGCATAGACGTTGCCAAATCGTCGAGCACGGGGGAATAATGGAACGGCGACGAGGTAGATCAACGCGGGGATGGAGAGCCAGCACTGCAGGTACCAGAAACGTCGTCAATATACTCCCACGCCAAACGAAAGAGGTAAAAAGTTGATTGACGATGCCTGGCAACATACCAGGCCAAAATACCACCCCGAGCGACCATCGATTCCATCACCCTTGGTAAAGACGGCAATTGTGAGCGCCCACCCCAGGAAAATCGCGAACGCTTGGAAAGCATGGATGATGTTTTTTATCCGTGCCGGATTCGTGGACGGCAGCCTCATGTTCGCTCAGCGTCGATCGGGAATATGCAACGAACGGTCGAACGAAACGGCGAAGCTGCGTGCCTTGTCTCGCGCACGAGCAAGGAAACGTATAGACGGCCAAGCAACCAGAAAAGAATTCTGGTGCTGAATAACTGTACGTTACTCTGTGGAAACTCGCTTCGGTGGTCGCGGGATGGACGTTGGAGGAGGTGGAGGGCAGCAGGAAGCAAATGGTGGGATGTTTACACTGTTAGGCTCCCGCGAAACCTCGAAACCAGTAAGGTAAAAAAAAAAGTTCTGTGGTAAGGCACGAGAGAAAAAGAGCAGGCCCAGGAAAAAAGTGTTCACAGGCAATAACAGTAATAATAACAATAATTCAGGGAGAAGAACAGAGGGCAGAAAGGGCTACGTCAGCGACAGAGGGAGCAGGTGACCATGGCAGCAGCGCGCTGGAGGACAGGTATGGATAATGGGATTCCATGACCGATTCACCAGGCAACTGACGGGCTGCCAGGGCCTGGGCACTCTACTAGCACTGCCTGCACTGCCCGCCCATGCTAGCGGCCCACCCAAGCCACTGGCTGCGCCGCTGCAGCTGGCGTCGCGCGGCTCTGATTGGCATCGATCGCTGCGACCTAATTACCAGCTGATTATCAGCGACGAAAACGGCCCCAAAGTTATGAGTTCCAAATAATAACGGTGCTCTTCGTCGAAGGGCCGTCACGACCTGGGCGACGACGACCAGGTCGGACCAAGAGAGCCCTCTCTGGTGACGGATGCCGTTGGGCTCAAGGTTACAGCACTACGGAATTACTCCGTCAAACGGTCAAAGGGGCGACGCGGCTCAGCTTCGCATGCCAGTTATATATAGAAACCCCTCAGCCACACAGGCTAGCCACACTTAATGCATCCCTGCACTCAGCCCTACAGGCATTGGGAGTAGTAACAATGAGAAGGACAAAAACAAAAACGATGAAGTTATGCACAAACAATTCCAGCAGATAGGTGCGAAATCCCACATATGAAATAAACACTTCGCAAATAAAATTATCCAAGAAACCCTCGTGCAGCCCAAAACGCCATGCCATGCGTGTTAGTCTCTCGTAGCAGCAAACGTATAGAAAGCGGGATTGTTATCCGATTCATGTTCGTCACGGGAATCTTTTCACGTGCGCCTCGACGTTTCGATCGTAGAGGAGGATGAGGTCGTTCAGCGGCCGACTAACGTGCCGGTGCCACCACCATGGCACAGGATCGAGTCGTGAGAACCGACTGTTGTCCCCCAGCAGAAGCTGTTCCAGCTGCTCGGCCAGTACGTCGACAGTTTTAGATGCCTGTCGTAGCCGTCGCAGCTCCTTCAGGGCGTATTCTACCGCGTTAGGGAGCCAGAGCGGCCTCTGAACTGCCAATTGCCCGGTGGAGGCTGGCGACTTCTCTGATGGTTTCGAATCGACTCCGTTGGTCTCGGGCTTCAAGACCTCCAAATACCGTTGGTAGAGGTCAGGCGGTGGGTTGTCCAGAAGACCACCGACAGCCGTAGTGCCCTGTCGACAGCCAGCAATGTAGGTGGCATACCGCACAGCGTGCGCACTGACTTCTTCATCCACCAGGAGCTTGACGGACAAATGTCCCGTCAGTCTGGTCCCTCCTTTCTCCGCGAATCTTTCCATCAGCTGCTCCATCGCCGCATACAGTCCTTCGTCCAGGCGCGACAGGCCCCAGCTCATTTCACGACGAAGCGGGCGAACCTTCAGCGCCTTCAGCTGGCCTTGGATCAAAAGCAGATCCGCCCAATACTTGCCAACCCGGCCGCGTTGTTTGAGAATCCAGGGATGCTCCTTCGTGACTGTCAGTTCGCTGACATCCGAATATGTCTGACTCAGCGTCTTCTTTGGCAAGATGATCACGTCCTTTGCTTTTCCTTTCAGCGGGGATCCCAACTTCCGAATCTGGAAGATCTTGTGCGGAGACCGGTTGAGGATCCGGTGGATAGAATCGCGCGACCGCACGTCATGTCGTTCCGCGACTGGCAAGCCCTTGTCCGAAACGTACTGGAGGAACAGGCTTTTCTGAGCAAAACAGGTGGCGAACTCTGCGTCGAAGTGGACGCACTTGCAGCTCGTTCGGCTCTCGATGGTTCCCTTGGCGACACCATCTTCCGCTGCAGAGGCCCGGTCCGAGCATGGGATCCAGATATCGACCTTCTCTCGGTTGATGATATCGATGAGGTTGCTGACATATTGCGTTTTGGAGATGCGATAGAAAACGCTCAACGCGTTGGACGTGCTGCCACCGGAGCGGATCGGCGGTAAGCCTACGTCGCCGCCTACTACCCGGTGGCCGGCGTAGTGGAACTGACGGGCAAGGACAAGTCCGCGGGCTGTTCCCACGCCGGTGATGAGGACGGTTTTCGGATAGAAATGGGCATCTTGGAGCAGGCGTCGGCGTTGATGCCGCGGTTCGTTGACGGGAAGAGGAAGAACTGCCAAAACAGTAACGCCGACGAGGACAACGGTGTCGAGCGGAAGCACGAGGAAAGAAACGTAAAGCTGAAGGAGGCAACGTGCTAGGTCAACAGAAGCAGAGCCGGTGCAGAAGAGGGCAGCACTGCTTTGTAGCTTGCGGATGGCCTGTGTCGGGGAACGAGGCGCCATCTCTGAAGCCTCGGGCGTGGTGGAATTGAGAACCGCCGGTGACGAGGTACACTCCATCTGTATGCGGAAGATACAGGCCTTGCCTTTCCTTCAACGTTGTAGGACCGAAAGTCTCTCCACGGAATGCAAAAGTGAGAGTTAAAATAACCTCAGGTAGGAGGCCCGTCTGCCCGAGCTGCTGTGTTGGCTGCCACCGGAAACGGGACGTCATAGCTGCATACAGCTTGAATCAGCGGCACGGACGGGATGGCCGGAGAATGGGGCCTCCAGAAGCCCATTGAGACTATGTGACGCCCGTTAGATAGCAAATTTCGCATGTGAAAGGCCCGAATAGCATCATGGCTTTCTATTTGCTGTGGAACGCTCAGTTATCTTATGCCGGGTGTGCATAACAACTGTGTGTCTTAAGAGGATGACGATGGAGAGAGAGGAGCTTGGGCCATCCAGATCACCGCTGCGTTGGCAGCCCTTGCCAATTAGCCCCTCCGACCGGCCAATGATGCCCTCGCAGCCACGACGTCGAGTCCACCTGGGCGTCGACATGATACATCCATGAGACGTCCATTTTTGAGATAAAGCTGTGAAATGGATGCTCGTCACAATTCGTGTCAGCGCTGGGTGGGAACCCTCTATGACCCACCCGCACCTGTCGCCTGTGTGCAGCCTCACTCTGGACTCGTGAAGAAGCATTTTATATGCTGAGAAGACGAATTTCGTCTGAGCCTGACATGAAAACGAAGATGCTTGCAATTGAGAAACAACGAGATTTTTGTAGAGTAAAATAAAACAATTAAACACCAAACATATCTAGCAAAAGGGTGGTAGTATACACCAGGAAGCAATAGAGAGAAATCAAATAATGAGAGTTTAATTGCCATAGTATATAGAAATTGCCATAGAATATAAAAATCTCTTTTAAATATTTTTACATCAGGAAACAAATGAGGAACGGCTGTTAGACTAAGGCTAAAGATAGGAAATGATTTAGGCCAAAAATTTAGTTTCTCATACTGCCGTGAGAGTTGGATATTTTAAATATAAATATATTTTCCCCGATTGTCAGGCAGTCTCCCTTTAATCTAATCTTTTTCTTTGCCAGGACCATTGTAAGGTCCTCTCTTGCTTTTTCCTCCAGCATCTAGACTTTCAACTTTGAAAGGCCCGAAGATTCCGCATTAATTTGTTCTAGACAGCGGATACCTTACTCATGAGTGACTGTGGGGAGTACCAATTAGCTTCTCCATAAGCTTCTCCGCGGGATTAATTCTTACCCATATGCTTGTGTATATATATAGTTCAACTGATTGATTGAATTCAAACCTAGTCAAATCACTTATTCTGATCACGGTTCCAAATACAATGGCAAGCACTACGAACCCCTCCGAATTCGACAGCAGTCGGGCCTATATCCGTCGCAAATTCGACGGTACGCCGTGGGTCAGTCATGCGGATTTTCTGTCGATCAATTGCATTATATGAGCGCTGACTTTCAGTAGTTTGATGACGGGCGCGAAATTCAGCTGCTGCACTACGTGTACAACCAGCCCAACCTGGATGAGATCCGGGGCAATCCACGCAAAGTGCTGGATGTCATCGACGAGTATGCCAGGACGAAGGGCTATCTCATGAATGTCGGCCCTTACAAGGGCAAGATCGTCACCGACCTGATCGCCGAGGTCAAGCCCGAAACCATGGTGGAATTGGGGGGCTACGTGGGCTATTCGGCGATCCTGTTTGGAAATGCCGTCCGTGAAGCTGGCGGGAAGAGATACTTCAGCCTGGAAAGAAACCCTGAATTTGGCGCCGTGGCCACCATGCTCGTCGACCTGGCTGGACTCCGGGACGTCGTCCGCGTCGTCATCGGACGGAGTGATCTGTCCCTGCAGCGGCTCTACAACGAGGGCCAGCTGACGCACATCGACCTCCTGTTCCTCGACCACTACAAGCCGGCTTATATGACGGATCTGAAGCTGTGCGAGCACTTTGGGCTGGTCACGCCCGGGACCGTGCTGGCGGCCGACAACGTGCTCTTCCCTGGTAATCCGCCCTACCTCGAATACGTGCGCAGCAGCGTTGAGCAGAAGCGCGCGGCGGCCAAGGAGGGCGCGGGCAAGGGATACAACTTCGAGGGCATCTTGGAACGCTCCAAAACGCAGTACAGCCACCGGGTTGGCGAGGAGAAGCCGGCTCTCGACGTGGTTGGCAATCCGAATCTGGTGTACGAGAGCCGGCTGGTCGAGAGCTTCGAACCCAGCGGGGAAAAGGCAAGTGTTTGTTCACTCGACCATGGGCGCGCAATCAGCTGGCTAATCCATTGTGCAGGACGGGGTCGAGATCACGAAATGCGTGGCCGTGGCCCAGGAAACCTGATTCCGTGGTCCGGATTACGAGTTCCTTGGCCGGGTGGCAGATGGAGAAGTTGCGAACATTAGGAAACTAGCCTTAAATAATCTATTGTCTACATGTGTACTTCCTGCCATATTCTTGTAAATGTAGTGAACATCTAATCTGGAGGCTTACCATTCCTCGAACTGAGCCATAATTCTGCCATATCCTTACTAATTACTAGATTTAAAGCACTTGACGGTGGATATCTTAGAAGCCGCGAGAAGCAGATGGATGCTGTTCGCAACCCCACCGCCCGCCCCGCCGAAGCTTGTGCGCGGGTTGACCTGCCCCGCGCCGCAATGCTGCCTCCTGTCACGCTTCCGGTGGCGGTGCTTTACTGCATCCAGTATTTGCCCATCTGGAAGCATCTGCACGTGGTTTAATTTCCGTGCTGTTCTGTCGTGATTCCCAGTGGGTCAGAAAAAAAAAACAGGCATCTATATAAGATCCAGCCGCTCCCCAATTGATCCCAGACAGCCAAGCTCCCGGCGGAGAGATACATATACTACATTTGAGTACAAGAACGACTCTCAACTCGACACGACAATGGCGCCCAAGACCTGGAACGTCGGTGTCATAGGCTACGGCTTCAGCGCCAAGATCTTCCACATTCCCTTCATCCAGGCCGTCCCCGATTTCAAGCTGTACGCCATTGTGCAGCGACATCCCAAGCCCGATGACGATGCGGAGAAGGATCACCCGGGCATCAAGGCCTACCGCAGCGCCGATGACTTGGTCAAGGATGAGACCGTGGATGTGGTGGTCGTGACCACCGCGCCAGACTCCCATGTCGCGCTGACGAAATTGGCGCTGGAGGCAGGAAAGCATGGTATGGCAGTCCCGCCGTTCGCGAAGTGTTCTGCATTCTTATTGCGCCAAGATGGAAACGTTGGAGAATTGGTTGGCTAATTGGAGATGAATTGTAGTCGTGGTTGAGAAGCCGTTCACACCCACCCACAAGGAAGCCGACGAACTCGTTGCCCTGGCTAAGAAGCAGAACAAGCTGCTGGCCGTGTATCAGAGTGCGTATTCATCCTGTCTTTTTTTTTTTTGCGTACATGTGGGAACAACCCGCTGACCGTAAACGCCCGATAGACCGCCGCTGGGACGCTGACTTCGTGACCCTGTCCAAGCTGGTCAAGAATGGAACGCTGGGCCGGGTCGTCGAATACGAGACTCACTTTGACCGCTACCGCCCGGTGATCCCTAACACCGATTCTTGGAAGTACAAGGTGCTGCCGGCCGGTGGCGCAGTCTACGATCTCGGCACGCACCTGCTGGACCAAGCCGTGTATCTGTTCGGTCTCCCCCAGCGGGTGACGGGATTCGTGGGCTCTCAGAGAGAGGTCAACCCGACCGGGTTCGAGGACTCGTTCACGGTGCTGCTGCACTATAACTCCGGGCTGTTAGTCACGGCGAAGTGCAGCGTGGTCAGCGCAGAAGAGAAGCAGCTGCGATTCTGGGTCCGGGGAGACAAGGGCAGCTTCAAGAAGGCAAGGATCAGGACTAATTTCGGGAGTGAGGATTTAGCTAACATGACTGCTCCAGTACCACCTCGATATCCAGGAGGAACAGTTGATCAAAGGTTTGAAGCCGGGCGACGAAGAATACGCCAAGGAGCCTAGCGACAGATACGGTACGGCATCCACCTATCGAGATAGTAGTGTACGATATAACTAACCTATGCGACTCACCAGGCACCCTCACAACCGTCAAGGACGACAAGCTCACAGCAGAGACCGTTCCCACAGAGAACTCTACCTGGGTGGAGTATTACCGGAGACTGGCCCGCGCACTCGCTGGAGATGGCGACCTTCCGGCCAGCGGCGAGGAGGCCAGCGCTGTTATCCGGCTGATCGAGTTGGCCAAGGAGAGCTCCAAGCTGGGCAAGACTCTGGATGTTTAAACGACTTGTACATACGTGCAATACCCATGGCGATATGACGGCGTACGGAGTGTATATAAACAGATAGATAGGGAACTCGTATTGAATGCGTAAGATATGAACAGAAAGCAGAGCGAGAAACTGGGTACTGATAGGTACCTATATATAATCCCTAGCTTCCAAGACCTCCCATCTGTTAATTCAAACAAACCTCACTCGAGTATAGACAGGACCTCCAAGACACGATTGGTTAATGAGCTTCCCCGGATTCGGCTTCGTATTTGGATTTAGATTTGGACTGGATGGATCCCTGGAACAGCATGCCAAGCTTTCTTCCACTGCAAAAAAAAAAAGAGCAACCAGCTCTCTGGCGAGGCAAACATATAGACATGCATTTGACAGCTCTTATGTACTGTACAGTACCATCAACTAGGGAAACGGTCCCACATGCCTAGGAAGTCCATAATCGCGTCATACTTCGACTCTCGAGTCTTCCGCGGCAAATGTCGATCCACAGAACTATCCACTAAACCGGATCGGGATTTCTATTACCAAACGCAACGCGCTGCATCGGCGCTGAGTGGACGGTTGCTGCTTCCTTAAACGGGGGTCTCGTCTGGCAGAGGAATTTATTGATTCATTTCTTTTGGTTCCGCGGAGAAAGGGCTGGGGGTCGTTGGCGCGGTAAGGATGATGGGACTGGCAAATAATAAAAGAATGGCGAGAGAGCTGTAAGCTATGGAGTAACTACTTCCTTGTTCTGAACTCATTGTATGTACTGCACGTACATACATGTACCTGTCAAGAACTGGGGATATGCTGACATTGACCTTTCTGCTCCTTATATAAGAAAGAAACAGCACGGAGCATGGGCTTTCTTTCGGTGTTTGCCCTAGTTGACTGAGTCAAGATCTTCGTTATTGAATATTGAAAGGACAATACCCGGATGACTGTCGACAATGCCACTCCCTGACTTCTCCGCCTGGAATTTCGACATCGATCGCTTCCTCAACCCGTTCATCCCACCGCCGCCATGGCGATTTCTTCCCTATCCCATATCCTACTGGTTCGGATACCGAAAGGGCTCGCCTAGGAACGTGGGAAACCTCGTCGCCATCTTCTGGGCATTCATTGGCGTGTTCTGCGCGATTCTCATCATTGAAGCGGCGTCGCGTCATGTCCATTCTTTTCAGGAGCATGGAGCTCCTATCATCATTGCCAGTTTTGTAAGTATCCCATGAATTGGTCACTTTGGAAACCAGAACAATTGTTCAAGTTCTTTTTTTTGGTTGCATGCTGATGCTGATATCACCAGGGCGCGGCCGCAGTGTTGGAATTCTTTGCAATCGACTCACCCCTCGCGCAACCTCGAAACGCCGTTTTCGGCCAAGTTATCGCGAGCATCATCGGAGTGGGCGTCTGCAAGTTGTTCGCCCTGAGTCCGCACTTTGAATCCATCCGCTGGGTCGGCGGTGCCCTGGCCTGCGCGACGACCACCGCCGTGATGGCATTGACCAAGACGGTCCATCCGCCTGCCGGAGCGACTGCTCTCCTCGCCGTGACCAACGACGATTCGCTGAAGCTCGGATGGTATTTGATTCCTGTGATGCTGCTCGGGTGTGCGCTTATGCTCGGCACCGCCCTGCTCGTGAACAACATCCAACGGCGGTTTCCGACATATTGGTGGACTGCGGCGGACCTCAGCCGACCCAAACCAGCCGACAATGGGGCTGGAGTCGATATCGAAAGTAAGCTGACGCCGACCTCTTCTTCGTCGGACCAGGGGTCGTCTGCTGGGGATGAACCGCAGCTGGTGGTTCGACGCGGCGCCGTGCTGGCGCCGGACCAGGTGTCGCTGAGTCCGGAGGAGAAGGCATTCCTGGAGGAGCTAAGCAAGAAGATTTAATAATAATAATATTCCAGATAGATAGAGTAATAATCGTCACTCACTGTTCTCTTGGAGTAGACTTGTTGCCTCAGGCAGAAAAGTGTCTGCTTGCCACTTCACGTGCTTGGCGGTGACGTCGGTCGGCCAGTCAGCGGGCGGCAGCGGTCCACCGGCACGAAAACTCAGCAGCAAACAGTTATTAATTGCGTCTGCGCAGGACTCGTTTCGACCCTCCGCCCCCCACAACACTCGCCATCCTCTGTCTGCATCCAGCACCAGAGTCCCCTCGACTTTGTGTCGTGTCCTGTGTTGCTCGACCTCTGGAGGCCGATCTCTTGTGCTTGCTTTTGGTCTCGCTGATACCCTGTGTTTTTGTCCGCCCTCTTTTGGATTAGCGGGGCTTTTTCCGTTGTCTAGGTGCTTTTTTTTTCTGCCTTAAATTAATTCTATCGATAAGGGCGTCACCAAACCAAACCCCACTAGAACTAGCTTTTCCAACCTCTGCCCCTCCATTTTTCCTGGACCCTCGATCTCCCTCTCAGCCATCTTTTAAGCAGTTTATAGAGACTCTCTCTTTTCACGCTCCTTAGCAAAGATGGTGTCTGCGTCCAAGGCTGCTCGCCAGGCCAAGCGTGCCGCCGAGGGCGATAAGAAGAAGACCGGCGCCTCCAAGTTGGCAGCCAAGAGGGAAGCAAAGAAGGCGGCTGCCAATGGGGGGGAGACGCCAGAGACGCCAGAGACGCCAGAGACACAAGAGACGCCCGAGAAGCTGCAGGAGGCCGGTGACAATGACGGCTTGCCCACCGACGACCAGCCCGCCACGACGGCGGAGAAGATGAAGGAAGTCGACAAGCTGACCGCCCAGATGGACAAGTTCGGCCTGTCCGATCGCGTCACGACCGGTGTGCTCGCCTCCATGCCCTCGTCCCGCGATATCAAGATCACGTCGGCGTCCCTGGTCTTTCACGGCAAGGTGCTGTTCAACGACACCACCCTCGAGCTGAACTACGGCCGCCGCTATGGTCTGCTGGGTGAGAACGGCTGTGGCAAGTCGACCCTCCTCAAGGCCATCGACAAGCGCGAGTTCCCCATCCCCGAGCACATCGACATCTACCTGCTGAATGAAGGTGCCCCTCCAAGCGAGCTGGGCGCGCTGGAGTGGGTCGTGAAGGAAGCAGAGACCGAGATGGAACGGTTGGATAAGCTGGCCGAAGAGATTCTCGAGAGAGATGGACCAGAGAGCCCTCTGCTGGAAGATCTATACGAGGTAAGTTGCAAGAGACTCTGTTGTGACGGACGAGCTGCTAACATGGCTGCTAGCGCATGGAACAGATGGACCCATCGACCTTCCACACCCGTGCGGCTCAGATCTTGACGGGTCTCGGTTTCAACAAGAACACCATGTCCAAGAAGACCAAGGACATGTCCGGTGGCTGGAGAATGCGTGTCGCCCTGGGCAAGGCCCTCTTCGTCAAACCATCGCTGCTGCTGCTCGACGATCCCACCGCTCACCTGGACCTCGAGGCCTGTGTGTGGCTGGAGGAGTACCTCAAGAAATGGGACCGCACCCTGGTCCTGGTGTCTCACTCCCAGGACTTCCTGAACGGTGTCTGCACCAACATGATTGATATGCGCCAGAAGAAGCTGCTGTACTACGGTGGTAACTACGATTCGTATTACAAGACCCGCAAGGAACAGGAAACGAATCAGATGAAGGCCTACCACAAGCAGCAGGAGGAAATCGCGCACATCAAGAAGTTCATTGCCTCCGCGGGTACGTACGCCAACCTGGTCCGTCAGGCCAAGTCCCGTCAAAAGATCCTGGACAAGATGGAGGCCGAGGGATTTATCCAGCCGGTTGTCCCGGACAAGGTCTTCACATTCCGCTTTGCCAACGTCGAGAAGCTGCCGCCGCCGGTGCTGTCGTTTGACGACGTGACCTTCTCGTACTCGGGCAAGCCGGAAGACGCGTTGTACGAGCACCTGGATTTCGGTGTGGACATGGACTCTCGGACGGCCCTGGTCGGACCGAACGGTGTCGGCAAGTCGACGCTGCTCCGTCTGATGACCGGCAAGTTGAGCCCGACCAGCGGTCGGATCAGCCGGCACACCCACCTGAAGCTGGGCATGTACAGCCAGCACTCTGCGGAACAGCTGGACTTGACCAAGTCGGCGCTGGAGTTTGTGCGCGACAAGTTTGCCGACAAGAGCCAGGACTACCAGTACTGGCGTCAGCAGCTGGGTCGCTACGGTCTGACGGGTGACGCGCAGACGGCGCTGATGGGCACGCTGTCCGAGGGTCAGAAGAGCCGTATTGTGTTTGCGCTGTTGGCGATCGAAGCGCCCAACATGCTGCTTCTGGACGAGCCGACCAACGGTCTCGACATTCCGACGATCGACAGTCTGGCGGAAGCCATCAACAACTTTAACGGAGGTGTCGTGGTCGTGTCGCACGACTTCCGGTAAGCTTCATTTCATTCTCTCTCTCTCTCTCTCGACCAACCTGTTACTAACGCTTTTTTCAGACTCTTGGACAAGATCGCCAAGGACATCATGGTGTGCGAGAACAAGACCATCCGCCGGTGGGACGGCACGATAGGAGAGTACAAGAACTACCTCCGCAAGAAGATGGTCCAGTCGGGTGCAGTCTGACGAAACAAACAAAAAAAGCAATAAGGTTATAAACAAAAACGAAAACAAAAAAAAAATGTAGAAGGGGATTTCCCAGGAAAGAAACTATTGCATATACAGATTTCCTATACTAACGAAACGACCTTTTTTATCTTCTTCCCCCCCCCTTGCCTACCTTTACCTCCTATCAGTTGCCCAGGTCATGGTATTTGTGTTTTGTTTTACATTTTCCCCTTTTTATGTCATCTCATTTCATTTCTTTTTTTTTTTAACTCTCTACTAGAGTAGACCTATTACATTAACTATGTTAGCTATGGTGTGTGTTGTTTGGTAAGGAAAGAAAGGGAAAGGAGAAAAAGGAGGAGGGGAGGATTGAAAGAAAGAAAAAAAAGATTTCTTCTTCTTCCTACTTTTAATACATTAAATCAAATCAATCAATAAATCAATCAATCATGTTGACCAGTATTATTATTATCGACAACATTGGTCAACCAAGGCACCACTTATGTCATGTCCAAAAAGACTTTTGTGTCATTTTGTCCTTTGTTGATAATGAATGGAATAGAATTTTCTCTCTTTCTTGTTAGTTACCTTAGTTACCTATTAATTAATTATTCCTTATTCCTTATTTATTCTCTTCTGATTTGAGATTCTCTTTCTTGTTGGTTTGGAATCTACTCTTATTATCTATCATTTTGTCCGTCCTGATCGGGTTCACGTGAATAAACAGATAAATAATAAAATAAAATATTTAAAAAAAAGGATTAATAAATGATAAATAAAGTAATACAGTAAGTAGTAGTATAGTTACTAGTATAGTGACCATCACTATCAATCAATATCAATCGATAGGTATTGTACTGTGAACAGGTAGGGGAGGACGGAATAGATTCCCGCTTTCTTTCTTTCATTTGGTTTGGATTAATATTGATCTGATCTGATCTGATAAGATTATGATTATGAATGAGAATCATCAGATCAGATCAGGTTAGGTCAGGTGGATAGATGGAGTAATTACTTTGCTTACCTACCCATTTAATAGGTTCTTTCTTAAAACAAGAATGGATACAAATACTTTTAAAATAGAGCCACTCTATTCAGTTAGTAGGGTTGATGATAGAGTACACTAGTACATCGTCAGGTCAACGATGAACGATGAGACGACTACAGATACAACCCTTCAGGCTCGCTCTCGTTCTTCGTCTTCAGCACTCGTTCTCTCGCCGCCCGGAAATCGTCCATCTGCACCCGCATCCGCCGCTCGCGCAGTGCCATCAGACCCGCCTCCGAACAGATCGCCTTGATGTCCGCCCCCGACAGGTCGTCCTTCTGGTTGATGAACTCGTCCAGGTCCACGTCGTCGCTGAGTGACATCTTCGACGTGTGCAGCGTGAAAATCTTCTTCTTCGTGTTTTCTAGAAAAGACATGTTAGTCGCGAATCACACTGTGACTAAAAAAGATAAACTTACGATCAGGATTTTCAAAGAGAATCTTCCGGTCAATCCGTCCAGGACGGATCAGCGCCGGGTCCAGACTCTCAATCTTGTTGGTCGCCATGATAACCTTGACGTCGCCACGGTCGTCGAAACCATCCAGCTGGTTCAGAAGCTCCAACATCGTCCGCTGGATCTCTCGCTCACCACCAGATGTCGAGTCGTACCGCTTGGTTCCGATCGCGTCGATTTCGTCGATGAACACGATCGACGGTGCGTGCTCGGCGGCGACCTGGAAGATCTGCCGCACCAACCGAGGACCGTCACCCAGGTATTTCTGGATCAGCTCACTACCCACGATGCGAAGGAAGGTAGCACTCGTCTGGTTGGCCACCGCCTTGGCAAGAAGCGTCTTGCCCGTTCCCGGACTGCCGTACAGGATGACACCCTTCGGCGGTTTGATTCCCATCTCCTCGTACAACTCGGGATGCAGCAACGGCAGCTCGACCGCCTCTCGGACCTCCTGGATCTGTGACTCCAGGCCTCCGATATCCGCGTAGGACTCTGTGGGCGCCTTATCGAGCTTCATCACTGATACCAAGGGGTCTGTGTCATCGGTCAACACGCCGACCACCGACACAGACTTGTGGTGGAGAAGGACGCTGGCTCCTGGCTCCAGCAGATCCTTGTCCACGAAGGACATGATCGAGACGTAGTACTCGGGGCCCGTAGCGCTGGACACGATGGCGTGGTCATCATCGATCATTTCCTCCAGATTCCCGACGCCCATCGGGCTGCCTCTCATGTCGTCTACTCGACTCCTCTCATCCGCGTTTCTGTCCAGGGCGTCCAGCTCACCGGTCGCAGAGGGTGCCTGGCTCGCCTGAGCCTTCGCCTTCCGGATACGTTCCTGGTTCTCGACATACTCCTCCTCGAGAAGCAGATGGTCGTGGATTCGCTGCATTCGTAAATATCGTAATTTACATCGCGAATTCGGGACGATGGTAGGGAGCTTCTGTGCTGCATTGGGGCCAGCGGCCTTGCGCTTCTTGCGTCCGACACGAGTGGTCGGCTGGGGCGGCGGCTCGTACTTGGGCTTGTCCTGAAGCAGAGCGCTTCGTCAGCAACAGCGATCACCAAGAACACAAGGAGAATCGTGTTTATTTCCAAATCGCATACCTTTTTGCTCTTCTCGTCTCTTCCATCGCCCCCTCCAGCACCACCGAAACTGGATTGTTGATTACCCTGTTGTCGCAGAGCTCAGCAGGTGCACAACAAGCAGGGGCCAGAATACCTACCATGGTCGCGGGCTGAAACGATTAACAAAACACAGGCTAGGGGTTGAAACAGATGAAGTCTGTCAGGAGAGATTCCCGCCTGTCTTCGATCAGGCAAGATGCCGACAAGGCGGTGGTTGGAGCTGGGAAGAAGGTCGCGCTGGTTCAGAAGCTGTCCAGCAGCTTGTCGCCATCGCGCTGCTGACTAACGCAGCCGCCGAGCTGTGCAGCGCAAGTCACGTGAGGCGGCCGCCAGTCAGCGCGGTCCACGTCAGGAAAGCGGCAGGCACTCTCCAGCAATGACGACCCCGGCCGCCAAGGCTGCGTCACAGCAGGCTGCGCCAGCTCACCTGAGGAGTCGCCAGTCCAGCCTCCACGCCTGTCATCGCCAATGACTAACGGTTGGAAGTCCTTTCCCTCTGCAGCTCTTCGTGACTCAAATTAAATAGCCTGGGGAGCTTCTGAGCTCGAATCCCAACCACAGTCGAGCCACAGGCCGGCCTGGTTCTCTTCGTATTCTGCAGCTTTCCACATTCCACGCATATCGCTTGCCCAGATTGGCCCTGCAGGGCGTTGGAATATAATTATCTTGCTTTTGCTGCCTGACACGCTTGCTTAGCGGCCTCTACAGCCTAGAACATACGGTGCTAGCCGTCGCTTGTACATACCTCAATCGACCCCCCTCCTCCCCCACCCGATCGTCTACTCGACTTGCTCTCGATTCTGCTAAACCGCTGTTTCCGTCGTATTCTTGTACATAGATCGTTCAATCCTGACTGATTCTACGCCCACGACTCCATCGGGCAGCTGTCGTCATGGCTTCGAACCGTGCCCGCCGCATTGCCAAAGAGATTGCGGATATCCATGCGGATCCCCATTCACAAGTGACTGCCGAGCCGGTTGGCGGTGGTGATGACCTCACCCATCTGCGAGGCTCGTTTCGCGGTCCTCCTGGGACTCCCTACGAGGGTGGTACCTATTATGTTGACATCAGGATACCCAACGAATATCCTTTCCGGCCGCCCATCATGAAGTTCGAGACCAAAGTCTGGCATCCCAATGTCAGCAGCCAAACGGTCAGTGGTGGGAATCTCTCCGACTTCAGAAATGATGCTAACGGTGGCACAGGGTGCTATTTGCCTTGACACACTCTCTACGGCGTGGTCGCCTGTTCTCACGATCAAATCCGCTCTCCTCTCGTTACAGTCTCTGCTGAGCACGCCGGAGCCCAAGGACCCTCAGGATGCAGAGGTGGCCAATATGCTTCTCCGGAAGCCCAAGGAGTTCGAGCGTGTTGCCCGGGAGTGGGCCATCGTCTTCGCTGGTGCACCCAACAACCAGGTCGGGGAGGGCAGCGGTGGTGCCACTGAAGAATCTATTCGGGAGCAGGAACGCAAGGCGAAGGAAGACGAGGAGCGTGATTCTCTGGCTGCGTATGATACGCCCCAGACCCAGCCATATGCGAAGAGACTCGAATCCTGATACTGATCGTGACTCTTAGGTACGATGGATACAATAAGGATCTCGTTGACCGCTTTTGTAGTATGGGCTTCGATGTGGACCGTGTCGTGGCCGCTTTCAAGTACGTTGGAATCGACCGCATGGGAGGCCAAGATTACGAGTTGGAGGAGGCATATATGGGCGATATCACTGCCCGGCTTTTAGGAGAAGCATGATTGACGCAGTAATGACATTTGCATCGGCATCCAGATCTACGAGGCTGCTGGAAACGGGTTGAGAGTACGGTGCCTGGCGAAACATGGCTTTTTGTTTGGTTTTGTCTATATCATTTGGGGTGTCAATAGTTGGCTAGTTACAGGGCAGATGCCTTTGGGTTTCATGCATCGCGTGTGCAGCATATAAACGCAATCTTTCACTCTCCCTTTACGCCGGTCGTCTGCGACTGGAAACAACACTCTAGCCTTGAATGTAATTCGGTCTTAATTATATGTTTTTGTAAGTCGACTGTCGTAGATGCGTCGAGGGTAGAAGAGCGTGCTTGTACTCCGTAGGCTGGCAGGTGCCGGAGGCGGGCTGGACTAAGCTAAGCTCCGGGCCCGTGCCTATCGATAAGCACATTCCTTACAAAGCTCTCTCACTTTAGACAAACCCCAACTTTGGCGCCCGTGAAAGCGACCGGAAGGGCAGACGAAACCACAATGCGGCCGTCTTAAAATCCAACCTGGCAGATAAAGCATCTTCAAAGTTATGACGGTTGCCAGTTCCTCCTGGGTCAACGGCGCGAGGAGCAATCACGACGTCTTGGAGACGAACCTAGGCCGCGACTGACCTGCACGAACCAGAGAACAAAGTCCTGTGAGCACATCCACCATGATCGAGGATGAGATCTACCGGTCTTCGACGCAATACCGTCTCTGGTCCTTTACCAAGGACTCGTTGAACTCGTTGCGTGCCAACACGAACGCCCTTGCCAGCGAGCGTATCCGGGCTGCACAGAAGCGGGCACGCGAGGCCCATCGCTCCGCCACGCCGTCGACCGCCGAGAACTCGACACCAAATCCCAGCGATGTGGAAGGAAAAGCGGAAGCGGTTCTTGAGAAGGATGTCGAGTGTCTGACGCCGGAGGAAGAGGTGGAGTTTGTGAGATACTACTGCGAGCAGACCCTGGAGCTGGGTGATACGTATAAGCCGCCTTTGCCGACCATGGTGAGGGTACGTGGACGATTCTGCAGTTCTTTAACCACAGATAATCTCTTACATAACTAATCTGGCTTCTTACAGGCGACAGCTATCCAATATCTCCGTCGCTTTTACCTAACAAATTCTGTCATGACCTACCACCCCAAGTCGATCATGCCGTGTGCTCTCTTCCTTGCTACCAAGACGGATAATTACTACATGTCCCTGCGGGACTTCGCAAACGGCGTGCCAGGGATCACCAAACCAGAGGAGGTGATTGCTCCCGAATTTACGTTGACGCAAGGCCTCCGGTTCACCTTCGACGTGCGCCATCCATTTCGGGGCCTCGAAGGCGGAGTGATGGAACTGCAGGCTATTGCACAGGGCGAAGGGAAGCCAGGCCCGCATCACACGGGCCAGACGCCTGAGAGCTTAAAACAAGCATTACATTCAATACCCCCGCTCGCCTCTCAGGCGGATCGACCAGTGTCGATATCGACGCGCATTGCCAATGCGCACAGCAAGGCTCGTGAGATTCTCAAAACGGCGGCCCAGATGACGGACGCCTATTTTTTCTACACACCGTCCCAGATCTGGCTTTCCGCCCTCCTTCTTGCTGACCAACCTCTCGCCCAATTCTACATTGATATCAAAATCCCCCCGGGGGTCGAACCCACAAACGCGGATCCGACAAACCCGCTGGCATTGATCCGGATGAAACTGTTGAACACCTTGTCGGATTGTGCGAAGTTACTAGAGTCATATGCGCCGGTGTCTTCAGACCCGGAAAAGAGAAAACGTCTCAAGGGCATCGCCAAGAAGGTTTACCAGTGCCAGCAGATCGAAAAGCTGGATCCTGCTGGACCGAGCGGACAAAAGCGCGCATCTGGCAATCTTCCTGCTGCAGGAAACGAAGGTATTTCAGAAAGTGAGATGGAACGGATGGCCAAGAAACGAAAACTCGAGCGCGAGCGAAGGGAAAGAGAAGCACGGGAGCTCTTCGGTGGTGAATTGATCAACAAGCCGAATAAAGAGGCCGAAGCCAATGGCGGAGAAGGGGGAACTGAATAGGAAGTCAATCTTGGAGGGATTGGTTAATGCAGCATCTCCTGATATTGCTTGTCAATCGTGCTGTGAGGGCTTGTAGCGTCCCACAGTATACCTTTTGACTGAAATCCCGTGCTACGGGATCTGAAACGAACACTTCCTGGGAAGTTACCCAGGTATGTATACTATTATAAGTGACTTTTGGGTATTTGCGGGGCGATCGTCTGCGTCTATCTCCATAGAAACATAGCACTCTAAGAGGGGGAAAAAAAATAGACGAGACTTGTAGCGAATTCTGCAGGTATAAATGGCGATCGGCAGTGTCTATATTAGTTTCTTCAAGGCTTACTTCGCTACCTAGACCTATCAATGGAGTTTAAGCTGTTGGATGCTGAGCTGCAATGAAGTTGGGCTGTTAGCCTGTTACGGGTCTTCCGGGATGCAAACGTTGCAAACAGTCCCGCTATCTTCCTATGTCATGCAAAAGCCCAAAAGTACCCCAGAATGGAGATACTTACAACTCTCAACACACCGCAACATGGACGGGTTTGATGAAGAGGCGTTCAAGAAATTCTTCCCCACCAGTTTTGGGAAGCAGGAACGCAAAGCCAATATCAGCGCTCAGATCGACCGCACCAAGCGGGCGGAGGTGAAGGTGAAGCTGCCGGAGGAACCCCGTGGCGAGGAGGATGGCACGGATCGCGATAAGGAGGAGGATGGGGAACAGAAATTGAAGCATGAGGATGACGATCGCGATAAAGCGTCAAAGGATGAAGATAAAGATGACAATGACGACGATGACGATGATGATGATGATGATGATGATGACGACGACGACGAAGATGAGTTCCCCGTGTCGCACGAGCTCGTGCTCAAGACACACGAACGCGCCGTGACAACATTGACGGTAGACTCATCTGGAGCCCGTCTCATCTCCGGCTCGACCGACTGCACGCTCAAATTTCATGACTTTGCCTCCATGACGCCCACGACTCTCCGCGCGTTCAAATCGGTCGACCCCAGCGCGAAGAAGCAGTCCGCTGCGCAGGAGACGCAGCCGGTCCACCATGTCGAGTTCAATCCTATCTCACCCAGCCAGGTGCTCGTTGTGCCGGCGACTCCCCAGCCCAAGATTCTTGACCGCGATGGCAACGTCCTGACCGAGTTCGTCAAAGGTGACATGTACCTGCGCGACATGCACAACACCAAGGGCCATATCTCGGAGGTGACGAGTGGCGCTTGGAGTCCGACCGATTACAACATCTGCGCGACCGCCGGTACCGATAGTACGGTGCGGATATGGGACGTCAATGTGGGACGTTCCCAGAAGGAGGTCATTGTACACAAGTCCAAGGCGTCTGGGGCTGCGGGGAGAAGCAGGATGACGGCCATCGCCTGGGGGTCTCCCAAGCAAGGAGGGCCCAATGTGCTGGTCGCAGCGGCCCTTGATGGCAGTCTTATCATGTGGAGCGGCAATGGACCCTTTACGAGACCGACTGCTGAGATCCGAGACGCCCATACGCGGGATACATGGACGAGCGGGATGGATATCAGCGCTGATGGTAGATTGGTTGTGACCAAGGGGGGCGATGATACTATCAAGCTCTGGGATACGAGAAAGTTCAAACAACCCATCACGACGGTGCAACACACTTCCTCCTCGAGCCACTACCCGACCTCCAACATCAAATTCTCGCCTACATCTGCCAACATACTCACCGGCTCCGAGACGGGTCATCTTCATATCCTGAACCCGGCGACATTAAAACCGGAACTCGTCACCCCCATCACGCCAGGCTCTCCTGTCATCACCGTCCTGTGGCACGAAAAGTTGAATCAGATCCTGACGGGCTCTGCCAACGCGCAGACCCACGTGCTCTACAACCCCAACATGTCCACCAAGGGCGCTGCCTTGGTCATGTCCAAGGCTCCCAAGCGCCGGCATGTCGATGATGACCCGAATCTTACGACCGATCTCTCGGAGGGATTCTCAGGCGACTCCATCGTCATCGGTCCCAACGGTGTTCCGCAGCCGGCGGCAGCCAGCTGGTCTGCACGACATCCTACCGTCGGACTTACGGTGTCGGGTCGTTCTCGAGACCCTCGTCGCCCACATCTGCCGGCGCAGACGCCATTTGCCAAGTCTACGCCTGATGAGCGACATATTCGTGAGAACATCCCGCTGAGTTCAATGCGGGACGAAGATCCTCGCGAGGCGTTGCTCAAATACGCCGAGAAGGCGGAGAAGGAACCTATCTTCACCAAGGCGTGGCAGATGACCCAACCGAAGCCTATTTATGCGGAGATCAGCGATGACGAGGAGGGTCCGGATAAGAAGAAGGTGAAACGGTGATGGCTTGTTCTCTACTGGCATGTGGGCATATATACTTCTATTTCTTGGTAATGGTAACTTGGTCGTTGGGTGGTTTACACTGGCGTTGGTGGCTGCTTGTTCGTATTGTATCATACCTTAGTCTTTTTTACATTGTTGTTTGACTTCTTCTAGAACGGCAGAAGGGTTAGATACCAGAAGATTCCGCTATATGGCTCAAGAAATGAATAATAGATACCCAGGCCTAATGTCTCCATCTCTCCCCACCTCAGCATCCGTAATATGAACCGTATGACCGTGTCGATGTAGATCAGTAGGCATGGTGACGTCCGCGCTGCAGCAAGACAGCACGCGCGACCAGTCGCTGCGGCCGACTTTAAGGCTGTGGAGCATGACCCAAGCCGCCCTGCGCCCGCTATGGCCTCCCGAAGTTCGAACCGACGCTACCTACGATCTAGCAAGTAGCAGCGATCCCAGCGCCTGCTCATTAGTCGCTTTAGCTGGCAGCCTTAGCGTCTTCGCAAATTGGAGAGCCGCCGGCGGCTTTTCTCAGCGACAGGCCAGGTTGCGCAAGTCGCTTGCTCGCGGCGTCCGCTCGTGTGGCCTACTACCCCCTCTCCGACTTGCATTCCGCGCTTTGCACAGTCTCACTTTCATTACCAGACACGCACGCCTCTAAAAAAAAAATAGAGAGGCCTCTTTCCTGCGATTGCTTCCACGTTATTCCGGTCGTTGTGCTGGACAAGAGTCGTCAGACGGAGACTCCTGACGGGAAGCTCCAGCAGGGAAGTTCGCTCTCCCAGCGAAGCGTCAGAGCGAAACCGAAAGGACAGAGAAGAAGCACGTTCGAATGAAGATTGAGGCCATGATGCGGCCGACAACGATACTATCGGGATTGGAACCGTCACGTCTTTAAGTAGACCCGCAGAATACGAGGGGCAGTGGACGTTGGACATCGGGACGTGAGGCAGAGGATCGATCGATCGAGCAGAAGTCATCGTCAACCCTGCTGTCATCCATCCCCGCCGACATCGACGCTGTCGTCGAGAACAAATAAATGGAGAGCACTCCGGATCCTTCGGCAGCAAGACTGCTTGCGACGCTGGTGTCGTCGGTAATGTCCGAGCCGACCGCTGCATCCTTTCTTCCGACTACCTACGAGCTTCTCGCCTCGGTTATACGGGCCCAGGATGGAGAGGATGGTGGTGGAAGGGATGGATCCAGTCAGAGATGGTCGTCCTTCATCGGCATTGTCACCGCCATCTGTGGGAACATCCTGATCTCGTTTGCACTCAACATCCAACGCTACGCGCATATCCGGATTGAACGGGAAGCCGAAGGCGAAAGAGTCCGCTTAGGACTGAGGAGGCGACGTACCTCCAGCACGTATGGTTCCGTCAGTGCCCCGGACAGAGATGATGCGACGGGGGAGAGAGGACGGCCAGGACTCAATGGATCGCTCCGTTCTCGAAGCACCCGCATCTTATACGGCGATGAGGACGAAGAGTCCCTCGAGCACGACCGCCTGCAGGAGTCCTTTCTTTCTGACCGGACTATGAAATCCGGGCGGAGAGGCCTGGTTCCGGTGGATCGCACAAGCTACTTGCGCTCCCCATACTGGTGGTTGGGGTTAGTCCTGATGACGCTCGGGGAGGCTGGCAACTTTCTCGCCTATGGATTCGCCCCGGCATCGATTGTGTCTCCGCTGGGCGTTGTCGCGCTGATCTCGAACTGCGTGATTGCGCCCTTTATGCTGAAGGAGGAATTCCGCAAACGCGATTTCTGGGGTGTGCTGATCGCGATTGCAGGCGCGGTGGTGGTGGTGTTGAGTGCAAAGACCTCCGAGACCAAACTCGGACCGCACGATATCTGGGTCATGATCACTCGGTGGGAGTTTGAACTGTATCTGGGACTTACCGCCGTATTGATTGTGACGCTCATGTCCCTCAGTCGGAAGTATGGTGGTCGTACAATCTTGATTGATCTTGGCTTGGTTGGGCTATTTGGTATGTGAACCGATCGTACTTGGCATTTGCATTTGCATTGTCCTGACGGTGTTTTCTCCAGGCAGTTACACTGCTTTATCTACCAAAGGTGTTGCTTCTCTGCTCTCGTTCACCTTATGGCATGTCATTACGTTTCCCATCACGTATCTTCTGGTCGCCATCCTCGTCGTGACTGCCCTGATGCAGATCCGCTATGTTAACCGTGCCCTGCAGCGCTTTGACTCCACTCAGGTGATTCCTACACAGTTTGTCCTATTCACTCTGTCTGTGATTATTGGCAGTGCGATTCTTTATCGCGATTTCGAATCCACAACGGCTTCCCAGGCGGGCAAGTTCGTTGGAGGTTGTTTCATGACTTTCCTCGGCGTCTATCTGATTACCAGCGGTCGAGACCGCGGCGAGGACGAATATTCCGAAGAAGGAGACGAAGAAGAAGCTATGGGCTTGCTGCAAGGAGAACCATATGAAGACAGTGTGGACGTGTCCCCCTCAGGCCCGGATCGGCGGATAGACAAGTCAGGGCGGACTACAACTGGACAGCAGGATCTGTCTCGTTCTCCTCGTGGATCGCTCCTGAGTGTGGATGACCACGAAGATGCCCTACGTACCCCGCGGGGCGTTCTTTCACCGGCCCCGTCTTCTCGCGAAGGTTCGTTGTCAGACGGTTCTCTTTCGCCGTCTTACCGGGACCCGGCTTCTTCCCCTCCTCGTCCTGCATCTCTTACAGAAAATCCTTGGGCTGCCTCTCCTGAACGGACTATCAAAGCATCGATGTCAAACCAGGCGGTCTACGAGACTGTGCCCTCTACTCCTTCAGACCAGTCCAGTCATGAACCCCAGCCACCACACCTCCTTTTCCGATTCCCAGCCGCACCCACCTCGGACGAGCCGGCTCCTGCAACAAATGGTGAAGAACAGGGCGATGCGGACGTTTCGATTCAGCCGACAGCGGATCCCAGAACTCCTGAGCGGCGACAACACGGAACTCCCCACACGCCGCAGTCGAGCTCACGGAATTCCCTGACATTACGGTTTACGCCCGCTCCTCTGCTCCCTCCTATCTCTTCTACCCTCAACGCTGTGGTGGCCGAGTCCCTGAGACGTGGCGAAGGTAGTCCGGGACGACATCGGCGAGTCAAGTCCTTGGCGCGGAGGAGAAAGAGCATCGTTCCAGCCATTGGCGGGGATTCGCACCATGATGGAGATGGCGAGGCCGGGGAGACCGAGTATGAGACCGAAGTGAGTGCCGACGACGGTCAATATCACAGTTCTGGTGCCGTTACATCTACGCCTGGTGCGTCCCGGAAGAATTCATCGGGGGAGGTTCCAACGAGAGCGAATATAGAGGCGGAGACAGCCGCAAACAAGGATGGCGGGAGTGGCGCGATGACGCGGGTGCGGAGTCTCAGTGACTCGTGGAGCGGAGGGTTATCTTGGTTGGGAGGGACACTTCGCCGGTCAGGCACAAGCCGACGACGAACAATCCTCCAAAAATCAGTCCGGCGCAGAGAACAGAGACAGTGACGGTGACGGGGACGGAGAGGAACAAACATAGGCAGTGGAGCCATAGAGGTAGCCATGACGTGTGACTGTGAGGCTCTTTTCTTTGCTCATCTTCGTATACTTATTTATCCTATATTCATTTACCTCTCCTAGCTACTAGCTACATATTGATATCATTTCTTGCATCGGTAGGTAGGTTGGTAGGTAGCGGATCGGTAAGGCTGTCTGTATGTATATGTCCATCTGGAGGGTTGAGAAATGTTTACGATTGCAACATACACAGATATATCCATAACACAGCATGGCATAGCATAGCATAGCATAATTGTGATAATTAATTATATTTGAATTAATTATATTTGATACTAGTGCGGTTACAGGTAGTATTTTGTGTTTGCTTTCTAGTGTTGTCCTCAAGACATAATTGCGGAGGAAGGCGGGCAAGGTGCCTCCGCGGTACGCTAGCCCTATGCTTAGGTCTAGGCTGGGCGCTGACAAGCCATGCTGCGAGATGTATATTCCATTTAAGCCCACATGTCTACTACCTACCTAGGTCCCTATGTATTGAGGTAACATAAATGAACGGATGAAGGAAGGGCACATGACTGATTGCATAAGGTTGTTATGCAGGGATTAGTTTGGCGTCGTGCATGGCATGTACGGAGTAGTTAGATAACCTTAATTTATACTAAGTTTTTCCACCAACGAAAGAAGGAGAAATTATGGATACTTCATTACTGAGAATATACGGAATATGGCATGCTTAAGAAGCGCAAATGCATTCAGAAAGAAAAAGATTTTTTTTTTAAAAAAAAGGGGGAAACTGATCTGGTGATAAAATTATTCCTTGCCCTGCACATTGCTCCTATTGTTCCTAATTCACCTACGGCCCAATCTTCAGACGCAAGGCAAATATGACCAAAAATCGCTCACGAGGTTGATACACTGACACTATACGCCGTCGTCTTCAGCTCCGCATTCTCCCCCGTAAACGGCTCCGTGCCCGCCTGGATGGACAGCAGGTACTGGCTCGAGCTGAGGCCCTCGTTCTGCTGGAGATAGGTCAGAAAATCGTTGATGTCGCCCGAAAAGTCCGTCTGCTCTCTCGACGCTACGAAGCTGTACACCGTCGTCGCGCCGTTGGGCCCGCTGTACAGATTCCATGAGATGCCGCCGATGGTGGGCGTCGCGATGGGCGTCGTGCCCGTCGACGAGATGGGGAATGCGCCCCCGAGCGCGGCCAGCCAGATCATAACCTCGTACTCGTTGCTGCCGCTGGGGCTGGAACTCGTGAATAGGTCGTACGCGACGTCGGCGTCGATGGAGGTGCCGGTGTAGCTGTACGTGTCAGCAGCAAGTACATAGACAGAGAGGCAGAAAAGGAAGTGTCATTCATACCTCCACTGCCACGTCGTCGGAATACTGCTAATCTGGCTCAGCTGCGTCGCCGTGAACGCATACGCGGCATTGGCGAAGCTCTTGACACTGGACGCCCCGCCCTCCCAGGTCCACGAGGTGTGCCAGGCGAGCGTGTTCCCGTTGAGCGAGTCGACGCCCGTGCACTGCGATCCGGACGACGCGCTGGATTCCCCCCAGAGGTTGTTGTAGACGGTGTAGCTGCCTGTGACGGTCGAGTCCCATTGTCCGCAGAAGTCGGCCCGCTTTTCGAGGGTTTTGGTTGGGGTTGGGGCGGCGGTGGTGAGGCTTGCGAGGGATAGGGACAGAGTTACGGCGAGGAAGGACTTCATTTTGAGTGAAGGGAATAGCATGAATGTTGCTATCTAAGTATTTAGATAGAGGAGAGAGACAAAGAAAGACCTCTGGTATCAATCTGTAGAAATCAAACCTTGGGAGAAGGAGGATCTCTTCCAGATTTAAATACTTTTTCTCCTCTCCAGATCTGTAATCTCTCTGTTTCGAATGTTGAAGAACTAGACTATGCATAACCATGCATGACCCATTCATCAGCTGATTCCAGAACACAGTCAAGAATTAATTTAATTTAATTTAGTACTGTTTAAAACAACTTACGTATGTTCCTATAAACGTTAAAACGCTTACGAATTGTTTATTCCCCTTATCAATCTGAAACGAATGCCAAGTAGACGTTCCCCACAGTCTAGACCGTTACTACTAGTAGTCTACTACTAGGTATCCGGACCAGTGTTTTACTGTCGATTTATATACTCCGTATATAAATAGCAGCATTCTAGAGCTCTATTTTGATTTTATTAATAATAATTCTTTGGAATTTTTTGGTCCTGGGGGGAAAAAAAAGAAATCCCTGGACAGCTGTAATAATCCGTGCTGCCTCCGAGTAACCTGTTTAGGGCAAGACGGAGAAATGTTTATTTTAGCTTAATGCTTTCCCCGCATCAATATGCATCTCGGGAATGCAGAGATGCATTTAAGCTCGCTAGTACGGAGTACACATGCTATTGCTATTAAAGTTCCAAGGCTATTTATTATTCCCTTGCTACAGAAATGTATTTTTTTGTCCCGATATTCCGCGAATCTACAGAATATTCAATGTCGTTCCTTCCTTCTCTGTTGCAATTGGCTGCGTACCTACCTACCTAGGTAGGTAATTAGATGACTGACCCCGCAATAATGACCTCCTCCGGACATCCATCTTCTTCCCCTCACCGTTCTCGACAACTTACCTACCTCACTTAGGTAGGTAACGAGCCAACGCTCATCTCGGGCGATTTATTTCCCGAAATGCATTCCTCTTTGCAGCAGCTCGCTAAGTGTTCGGGGCCAGCTATGTCGCGGACTTATGTGACTAGCTTGTATCCACTTTCTGTCGAGATCAGGAAATTTTCCGTGCCTGCTGATCAGAATGTGTATCTGTGCGCCGTCTTTATTACCATGCTTTTCTTGATCTCAGAAATTCAGTTGGATGCTTTTGTCGTCTTCCATCCTGTCATTCTTTTTTCTGCTGCTTTTCGCTTGCCGAATTGTAGAGGAAAGGAAATTAATGATTGATCAATTGATCGCTCGCAACCGGATTGGATTGAAGTGACATCTGATCGTGAGCTTCAAATCGGACCACCAGCACAATGGCGGTCATCATGGCTGTATCTCACGCGCTCCTGCTTTTGAATCTGTTTTTGGCCGGTGTCCAGGCTCGCAACAACAGCACCGCATCACCGGCATACAAGAATCCTCATCTCCCGGTGGAGCAGAGAGTTGCAGACTTGCTGAGCCGGATGACCCTCGAAGACAAAATGGCTCAATTGATGCAGGGTGCGTATGACGCTGTCGGAGGACGAACAACAGCTATTAATCGACAGGGTAGCTAACCTCTGGTTGAACCTGCACAGGCGACATCACCAACTGGATGAATGCTACGACGGGCGCCTTCAACTATAGCGGTCTCGTGGAGAATATGCAGACGAAGGCGGGAATGTTTTACGGTACGGAAACGCTCTAAAAAAGATCGGAGCTTTTTGAAGCTACTCCGAACTGGAACCCGGCTGGAGGCGACTAGTGGCTGGAAATACTAACAACTGTCGCGTTGTTCTTGCAGTTGGATATCCTGTCCCTTGGGACTGGCTCACAACCAACATCCAGAGAGCGCAAAACTACCTGCTCGAGAACACAACACTAGGCATTCCTGCCCTAGTGCAGACGGAAGGTTCGTACTAAACGTGAGAGGAATATATCCATAGACTCATTCTGATAACGCGTCCAGGTATTCACGGATTTCTAATCGGCAATGCAACCATCTTCAACTCTCCAATTGGCTACGGATCGTCCTGGAACCGCGACGTAAGTAGAATCGTCTGTCAAGTAATCAAATCAAACTAAATGAATGATAGCTTGTCAGGAAGATGGGACAGATCATCGCACAGGAGGCTCGCGCACTGGGCGTCACTCAGCTTTTTGCTCCTCTCGCAGATCTTGCTCGCGAGTTGCGATTTGGTCGAGTAAGATGATCTGATTTTTAGTCTACCGATTTTACGTCAATTGCTAATAGGAGGGAAGGTTGAAGAGACAACCTCCGAAGATCCATACCTAGCCGGTGAAATCACGTATAATTACATCAAGGGATTGCAGAGCCTGAATGTTTCCGCAACGGTCAAACATTTCATGGGTTTTAGCAATCCAGAGCAGGGTCTCAACACGGGGCCGGTTCATGGAGGGGAGCGGGAGCTGCGAACGACGTAAGTTTTCTTTATTTATTCATATTCCCCTGGGCTAAAGACTAGAGCCACTTGTGTCTGATTATCTGACTAATTCATGGTTTGATAGATGGGCCCCATCCTACAAACGAGCCATTATTGATGCCGGAGCGTGGAGTATCATGAGTGCATATCATAGGTAAGCTTATATCTACTGTCTTCTATGGGTTCCTCTATTGTTTTACGAGTTTAACTGTTGACTTGTTGCTCCTGCTCAGTTACGACGGTATTCCTGCAGTTGCAGACCACCACACTCTCACGGACATACTGCGGGACGAATGGGGATACAAGTACTGGGTCACCAGCGACGCAGGCGGCACTGACAGACTCTGCACGGCCTTCAAGCTCTGCCAAAGCTCTCCCATCGACTCGGAAGCCATCACGCTGAAGGCGCTGCCGGCTGGAAATGATGTGGAAATGGGAGGTGGTTCATTGTGAGTCTTCCACAGCATGAAGAGACCGGAAACTACTAATTTTTTTTTGATAGCAACTTCAAGACAATCCCCCAATTAGTTCAGTCAGGAAAACTCGACATCAAAACTGTGGACACCGCCGTCTCAAGACTTCTCCGCGCCAAGTTCGAGATGGGCCTCTTCGAGAACCCCTATCCCGGAGCACCGCAAAGTGAATGGAGCAGTCTCATCCATACCCCCGAGGCACTGCAGGTGGCCCGGGAGTTGGACCGCGAATCGATCGTGTTGTTGGAAAACCACAACAACACGCTTCCACTCAAAAAGGGCGGGAGCATCGCAGTTATTGGACCTATGGCTCACGGATTTATGAACGTAGGTCTTTCAAGAATGCCATCCCCGTTTCATAACGATGAATCAGGCTTATGGGATTTTCTCTAGTATGGCGACTACGTCGTTTACAAAAGCCAATACCGTGGAGTAACGCCTCTTGATGGCATCAAAGCCGCAGTCGGCAACACCACAACCATCAACTACGCACAAGGCTGCGAGCGCTGGAGCAATGATCAGTCTGGATTCCCCGAAGCAATTGCTGCCGCGAAGAAGTCGGACGTGGCCATCGTCATCGTTGGAACGTGGTCGCGAGATCAAACGGAGCTATGGGAAGGGTTAAATGCGACGTAAGTCGGCGTCCATTTTCCATGACAGTTTCTCCCAATTGGCACTGGATAGAGTAACATATTGGCTAATACTATATATTGTACTGCAGCACCGGTGAGCACGTCGACGAGAACGATCTTCGACTCGTCGGTGCCCAAGCACCACTCATCAAAGCCATCGCCGACACTGGCGTTCCTACCGTCGTCGTCTTTTCCTCCGGAAAGCCCATCACGGAACCCTGGATCTCGAACTCGACCGCCGCTCTGGTCCAGCAGTTCTACCCATCCGAACAAGGCGGTAATGCCCTCGCGGATGTCCTCTTCGGCGACTACAACCCGTCCGGCAAATTGTCGGTAAGCTTCCCTCGATCCGTTGGCGCCCTGCCCATCTACTATGATTACCTCAATTCGGGCCGGTCGATCACCGATTCTGGGTATATTATCAGGGAGAACGACACTATAGTCTTCGGACACCAGTACGTAATCGGGTCGCCGCTGCCGTGGTACGAGTTTGGCTACGGGAAGAGCTACTCGACTTTCGAGTACGGTGCCGTCTCGCTGGATCGCACGAATGTGTCCGCCAGCGACACAGTTACCGTCAGCGTCGACGTGACCAATACACATCCGTCCCGCGACGGCACTGAGGTCGTCCAGGTCTATGTCGTCGACGAGTACGCCTCGGTCGTGGTGCCGAATCGGCAGCTAAAAGGGTTTGACAAGGTGTTCATCCCCGCTGGTCAGACGAAGACCGTGCAGATTCCACTTCAGGTCAGCGACCTGGGCCTGTGGGACGTCAATATGAACTACGTCGTCGAGCCGGGGGCGTTTATCGTCCTGGTTGGAAGTAGTTCGGCGGACATCAGGGGAAATGCGACGTTTTATGTGTCTTGAAGGAGCTATCCTAGTACGCCGACACAGTATGCATACTCAGCCACATATACCAAGGTTTACAAGGACACACAAATAGACATATATTCTTGTGTATATATACAAATGCAATTCACGGTACGCGTCCAACGCGGCTTTTAGCATCTTAAGTAAAACAAGCCTTGTGAATACAGGTCACTCGACCTACCAAAATAGTTTGTCGACCTAGCTTGGTTCAGGTCTCAATTCGCTCGACTTCTTTGAAGAGAAAATACCTGGTTATGCCAAGGACTTTCTGCTATCTCTGAGGCAATCTACTTCCCAGGCGGGCTCCTCGCCTATATATTCCTCAATATACATTAACTAACTTTTTTAAATCTTTTAATCTTTTGCATATTATGCGATTTCAACAACTTGGGGGAAAAAAACCCACAATGAGTTCTGATCCGATACGCAGGTCAAAACCGAAGTTATCGATCCTGATGGCGATGTCGTTTTAGCCCTGCCTCAATCTGCAGGGTCCTCGCCCATGAACATTTAAGTTTCATCCCGTCATCTGAGCCTTGCATCACGCGTCTTCAAAGCCATGCTCACCGGCAGATTCGCCGAGAGCGAGACTCTACGAACCTCGGGGTCTGTCACAATCAAATTGGATGATGATGACCAAGAAGCAATGTTGATCTTGATGCGTATCATCCATGGCAAGTTTTACAGCGTCTCTGCAGTTGTTGACTTCAACACGCTGAAACGCATTGCGATTCTTGTCGACAAGTATTCTCTCCACGAGACCGTGCACTATTTTATTAATGGTTGGGTAAACGGCATACGCATGCCGACAATCACCGTTGAAGATCTCAAAACATGGCTCTGTATCAGTTGGGTTTTCGATCTGCCACAGAAATTTCAGACAATGAGCCGCTCGTGGCTCCTGGACTCGCAATTTTCATTTAATGCTCCAGGCCTGCCCATACCGGCACAGGTCGTTGGTCAGTCAGTCCGAGAAAAAAAAAACAATCTCTATAGCTACTCGAAGTGTGTCTGCTGATTGTTGAAAATAGCACAGCTCAATAGTCGTCGGAAGAATACGATAGCCCAGATCATGGATGTGTTGACTGCATTGGCGAAGGAATACCTCGATGTTAACAAGTCACAATGCAGCGAAAACCCAAACAGGCGTGATTACATTTCTAGAGGCAATGACGTCAGGTGCAATAAAGACTGCGACGCGATGGTATTGGGCTACCTAACCATGATATTGATGAAGCTTGGGGTTATGACTCTCAATGGTCAATCAACAGCAACGATCAAGCTCAACGAATCCCGCCTGCGGACTAGATCTGACTATAAATTGAATGCAACAACAACAACCATACGGGATCCCGGGGGTTTTGAACTACCGTCGATCGACGGTCTATTGATCGTAGGGAAAAAAAAGACGTCTAAAAAAATATAACTGTTTTCTTATTTTTATGACTAAGATTTGACCACTAACTAGGTAGCTTATGACCACTAATTTTTCTACAACAAAGGATTTATTTGACAAGGGCCAGCTGGATTCAAACTAAACTACAGCTTCTAATTACTTTTTAGGAAGAAAATGAGTTTTTTTTAAAAAAAATTCTATACTAATCTAACTAGGCTATCTAAGCTAGGTATCTAATTCTCGAGGATTTTTAGTTAGTTAAGAGATATTCATTATGAAGCCATATATACTGTACTTTGGTGGCTGCCAAAACCTGACATCTTTTTTAAAAAAAAATCTGATGTTTTTTTCCCTAAAATCTAACCTTTTATACTCCGTAAAAGATCTAACGTTTTGTAATAAAAAGACCATCAAATAACTATTTTTTAGACTTTTTTTTTAAAAAAAATATATATAAAAAGACGGTTGAGAAAAAACCTATAAAGTGGTTGGTACAAAAATCTTAAATATATATCGTTACCTGACGGTATCTTAGTTTGAAACCCTGGGATGCTGTAAGGAACAACCTACAACCAAACGCATATCATATCATATCGTATCAGTTTTTCTTATTGGTTACTCCTTTCTATCTTTTGCTTCCAATCTACGGAGTATTTTGTCAAGTTTAGACATAGTTAGCTACCTAGGTGATAAGAGAGGAATGAACTGGTTTTCATTGAGCAGGATTATGAGCTAGTATTTTTTTAATTTCCTATGTCTCTTCTACACTTTCAGCATCTTTACTCGTATCTTTTGAGGCCTTCTTCGGAGTCTCCTTCGGAGTTTCTTTCGGCGTCTCTACAGGGGTCGTAGGAGAGTCATCTTCCTGTCGTTGTGTAGCTGCCTCCGGCTTTTTTCCCCCAGCAGCAGCAGCCGCCGCCGCCTCGGCGTTTCTCCGCGTTTTGGCTCCTTCTTTCAGCTTCTCCCACCTTTCGCGGTACCTTCCGAGCACCGTTTTCAGCTTCTCATTCTCGCGGTTGACCCGATCCAGTTCCTTCTCGCTGCGTCGGACCATCTCTTCGAGCTCTTTGATTTTTCGATCCGTTTCAGCTGTTATTCCAGGTGCGGTCCCCGGTGCTGGTGCGTGGGAAGGAGGAATTGCGGAAGAGGCAGTCGGGGACGCTGTGTTCTGCTGATGTATCGCCTTCAGCGACTGCTGAAGCGCCATGGATGACGATTGCGCGTTGACTTCCCACATGTGAAGTCGCTTCGACAGCGTGTCAGACAGGTGTCTTAGAGCTTGGTTCTCCATCTGGAGCTCTTCCAGCGTCTTATTGTTCTTGTCAGGGCTGCGGCCCGCTTTTCCTTTGGCCCCAGAGAGACTCTGCAGCATTTCCGGTGACGAAGGCGTCTCACGGGCGTCAACAAAGTCGTCCTCACCGCCCTCATCCAGACTATTTCGTTGGGCTTCCTTCTCCGCACGAGACAGGATTCCAGCGTAGGAGAGGGTACCACCCGTTGTGGGAACCACATAAAAGGACTCTGCAGCACTGCCTGGTATACCCCCATTAGTATCTCGAATCGCCCTCAGCGCCGCACGTGAAAAGAGCTGATTGATGTCCGGCTCCGCCGGGAGACTGGAGCGATCCGACGTGGCATGTTGACGATCGACCTTTGTCTCGGCCGGAGACTTCCGACGAGTTAATTCCGCCTGACCGGATGTGTCCGTTCCCAGGGGCAGTCCGGCAAAAGCCAGCGGTGCGGAGAGCTTGGAGATAAGGCCCTCAAAGGTGGAATAGAAGCGCTGGAAGGGTTCATCGGACGACAGCAGGCGGCCTCTGGGCCGCTCGGGTTCGTGGGCATCTGGGGGCACGATCTGTTGCGCAGTGATCTCCGTCGGACTGGCTGGTGGGGGCGACCAGGGTTGCTTGGGAGTCGCGCTGACGCGGCTGCTGCGGTCTCGAGTACCCTGGGATTGTAGCTCTCGGGGTCGAGTATCTCCCGTCTTCGCCCGCCCGGGAGATTCGGTCATCTGCGCTCCCGCATGGTGAGTGGATAGGGTCGGAGAGGCAGGAGAGCCACGACGCGGGTGGGCGGGGATGCCTCGCGCAGACGCTAGGTTACTAGCGATCGACGACGTGTCCCTCTGGAGTGAGCGGCTGTGCCCTGGCAGTCGGGGAGGATGCTGCTGGGGATCTGTTGCAGGGGCGGGAGCAGTCTTGGAAGGGGCGGGATTAGGGGGTTCGCGGGTGGGACGCGGGCGGCGGAGAGGTCGTCGACGGCTCTGCGGGAGCGCTGGTGGCAGGATGCTCGTGCTGGGAGCGGAGGACCGCCGCTAGTCGCTTGTGCTCCAGTTCGAGCAGCTGGAGAGTGCGCAAGGCCTGCTCCGTGGAAGAATGGATTGTCAGCAGAGGAAAGTCTTGTATCTAGATATATAGATGAGTAAAAGAGAGGCGTACGTAGTGATCAGAGCAGTTTTGGGCGGCGGCTGCAAATTCGCCGGCAGCGAGATCATGCTCCTCGCTGGCTGCAACGGGGTTCGACTTGCGAGTCTCCAAGACAGCATTACGTGCGTGTGTATGTGCCTGATACCGTTCATTTTGTGTTAGAATATTTGTTTTTATGATGATCCAACAGAAGTTCCCATACCAAGGTCAAGGGAACCGCCTCCATGCTGCCAGACCTTAAGCGATGCTTCGACCAACACTGGGCTGCCCTCTTTGAACTGCGACACAGCTGCCGTTGAGGGAGAATATCAGGAGAAAAGGAGGACACCGACACTGATGATGGAGTCGAGTACCGGTGTAGTGGAAAGATGACGCGGGGGACAGGGAGTGCCGAATCCGTCACTCCGTCATGTCGCAGTCACACTGGAATACACAGAGCAACTATGACGGTTCTCAGCTGTGATGATTAATGCCAGGATGTATGCAGATTAGCAATACCATATGCACTAATCGTAACCGGTGAGACTGGAATAAAACAGTTTATCTCTGGTGGTTGGACGGGCAGGTGATCTCTGTCCAGAGACAGGCATTAGTTTTCTGAGGCGTCCACTCAGGCGGTCACATGTGACGGGGGTTGGTTGCCTGAAACTGTTTACCAGGGCAGCACACGGCGTTTAGTGCGCGAGACCGCCATCATTGCTATTATTAACTGCATCCATATCAAATACGAGGCATAGCAATTGTCCTTTCACTTTAGCACTGTGTAGTCAAGCCCTTGGCCAGGGGTTACTCCGTACTGCGTAGTGATGTGATTCCAGACCGCCGCTTCCTCTTTGAGGCGACCCGCTATCGGGGTGGCTCTTTCCCACGCCGACTGCACCTGCCTCCGCGGCTCTCTAACCGCCTGCCTAGGCCGGAACGGGACTAAGTCACCGCCGGCGCCCCGTCCCCCCAGAGCCCCGTCCAGCAACTAGTCCACCACCCTCCGACTGCTAAATATCGTGCGAGCTACGGCCTCAGCTGTCTGCCCTCTGCAGGGATCCCTTCCATCTCGTCCCCTCTCTGAGCCCATCTCCCGGTCTGCACCCTCTCTGGCCGCCCAGGACAATGCCGCCCGTGGCTTCTCTACCGTGTCTGTTGATTGCCGCACCGCTCTTCTGAATACTCCCGCACGCAGTCGTTCACTCCCTCCCTGATCTCCCAGCGTGCAGCTGTGCTGACTCGCTCTGTTCTTGCCCCCCCCTCCATGCTCGATCGATGTAACCCCCGCCCGCCAATCCAGCACCTGTAGACGCTCGTTTTCTGCGGGCTGCATTGGAGAGATCCCGTGACGATTCGACACGCCTCCGCGCGGGGTGGAACAGCACCCGATGGACGGCGTTCAGGAATCTTCGTCCAACCCTTCCCCCGCTGGCGGTTTCAAGAAGGTCTTCTCACGCTCCAATCGCAGTCTAACCACCCCGAGTCAGGATTTCGAGAGCCTCACCAGCTCCAGTCGCAGCAATGGACGCTCCTCCGTCGATTCGACCCCGGAAGTGCCCCGACCCAAGACGAGTAGCGGAGACCTTGGGCCTGAAGACGCGACCAAGCGCATCACCAAGCTGCTGGCCAACCGTCGCAAGAAAAAGAATAACAATAACAACAAGCTGACGGCGTCTACTGCCTCTGCAGACTCGTCCAGCCAGCTGAGTGCCGATGGCGGCGCTTCGCCATCCCCAGAGGACGCCCCCGCGTCGGAGTCCTCTGCCAATGGAAGCGTGAATGCGCAGGAGCACTCGGGCGACAGTGTCAATCTCTTGATGGATGATTCAGAGCCGGATCAGTAAGTAGGAGGGACAGTATGCTGGAACTGCATCGAAGCTAATGAAGAATGTTTTATCTAGAACCCCGGCGCTTGTCTCGTCTGACTCCCATGCTGAACATATGACTGGGTCCTCTCCGCTCATCACCACTACAACGGTGGACATCACCGAGGAGGCCGCAACAGATATAGACGCTAAGTCTCCATCCCGGCGCCACAGCGACTCCGCGCCAGAAGCCTTTCCGGGTTTTCTCGGGACTACAGCAACGGCATCTGGTCCCCCATTACCCGACAATTCGAAGAAAAGAGGCGTATCTCCCGCGAGAAGATTGAAGGATGCCCTCACCTCTTCCCAGGACAAGAAGAGTCCCGGTGTCAGTCCCGACCGCAGATCGTCTCAGTCATCCGGAAGTCACAGGCGCAGCCTCTTGGGCAGTCGACGGAACAGTCTTGCGGAGAGCCGGGCGACTAAACGCGCCGACAGCCCGCCGCCGCCTCTGCCAAAGCCTCTCAAGGTCGTTACTACACCAACCAAGGCCGATGAGAAGCCAGCACCACGTTCCCTGAGGACTCCTCCGGCGACTAGCGTACCGACAGTGGTCACCACTACCGTGACTCCGCCGACCCCAACGGAGCCGCGCAGCGCAGCCCTGAACAAAGTGTTCACTTCGGATCTCACAAGTTCTCCAGAGTCGATCAAGGGGAAGGTTTCAGACAACTTGCCCCCTGGGACAGTTGTGAGCCCCTCGGGCAACATGATCTCTCACCGTCGTGCGCGCTCCGCATCTGCCACTGGCAATACTCCAAGCAAGTTGTCGCAGGCGACTACCATTTCTCCAACAACGGAAGAGTCTCGAGCTTCCGGCTCGCGGATGCCATCGGCGAGTCAGAGTGGATTCTTCTCGTCAGTCTTCTCCGCCGCCCAGAACGCTGCTTCAACAATCAGCAGCAGTCTTGGCGCTCCAGCCAAAAATCGCAGCGTGACACAGCCATCCGACATGGGGAAACAATCCACGGATGGCGCTGCAGATGGTCAGCCAGGCGCTTCGTCCTCGCAACCGGAGTCAGACAATGGTGACGAGCAGAAGAAGGAACTCGCAGTCAATACCCTCGGCAGCGGGGACTTGAATTTTAGCCACCTTAACATTGATGCCCCTGCGAGCGGCGTCGTTACCACCAAGGATGGCGTTGTCATCACGAAACCGGATCTGTCAGTCGAGAGTCGTATATCCAGCGTTGCTGCGCGAAGGGACGAAATGTCCGCGCGGATCGAGGATATGCGAGCCGCAAGGGCTGTCTCCATGGCCTACGAGAAGTCTTCCGATCGTTCTGCAACTCCCCCAGTCTCCGGGATGGAGGACGGCGGCGCCGACGCCCGTTCCTCCGGGGCTCCTTTGAGCAAGGAACCCAGCGGAGAACAGACACCCAATGGGAGCGTCTTCGAGGGAGAGACTGGTGGAAACATGAAACGGACGGGTAGTGTGCGCAGTCGTCTAGCTAAGCGTCGTCATCGTGGCTCCTCAGGCGCCACCGGTTCCACCATTGGTGCCATTGGAATGAGTGCCATGTCGCTGGGTATGCCGGGCGCCAATACGAGCGTTCCGCGCCTGACGGGCTTTGCTGTAGCCAGCAAGAAACGCAATCGAGACTTCCATCAACTATTCCGGAGTGTGCCAGAGGATGACTTTCTGATCGAGGATTACAGCTGTGCCCTGCAGCGAGAGATCATTCTCGCTGGTCGCATCTACATCTCCGAGGGTCATATCTGCTTCTCGAGTAATATCTTGGGCTGGGTCACGACGCTCGTCATCAGTTTCGACGAGATTGTTGCCATTGAGAAGGAGAACACGGCGATGGTTTTCCCCAATGCCATTGCAATTCAGACCCTCCACGCGCGACATACGTTCCGCAGTCTGCTCAGTCGCGAAGCCACCTATGACTTGATGGTCAACATCTGGAAGATCAACCATCCGTCCTTGAAGAGCTACGTTAACGGTGTCCGTATCGATAACGGCCTCGGTGATAAGACCGAAAAGGCGGATGAAAGCGACGCGGCCAGTGACGGAGCTGACGAGGATGACGAGATCTACGACGAGGACGAGGATAACGATGGTATGGGTAGCGTGGAAGACGCCGGGGAGGGAAGCCTTGTCGGAAGCGAAACGGCCGAATCGGTCAAGCCCCTCAGCCGAAAGACGTCGGCACTCACAGGCAACGGCTTAGGTGCGGCATCGGCATCAACGCCGGCACTTCCTTCCACAGCGGATGCTAGAAATGGCGACAAGAATGGGACAGCCGGGGGCGATGCGAACAATGATTTCCCGGGACCAGCAACCCATCCGCCCACCGAGTTGAACGACCCTGCCGGGCGTTATGACAAGGTCGTCAAGGACGACATCATTCCCGCTCCGCTAGGCAAGGTATACAACATGGTCTTTGGACCCGCCTCTGGTGCTTTCATGACCAAGTTTCTCGTGGAGGAGCAGAAGTCCACCGAGTTGCAATTTGAGGATGACAAGAAAGGTCTAAACAACGAAAATAAAACCCGGCAGTATTCCTACATCAAACCTCTGAATGGATCAATTGGTCCGAAACAGACCAAGTGTATCAGCACGGAGACACTGGACTTTTTCGATCTGGAAAAGGCCGTTCTCGTGACGCTGGCGACCCAGACGCCTGATGTCCCCAGCGGCAATGTATTCTGCGTGAAAACGAAATATCTCTTCACGTGGGCGGCGGGGAATCAGACCCGATTCTTTATGTCTTGCGCGATTGAGTGGTCGGGGAAGAGCTGGCTCAAAGGACCGATCGAAAAGGGCGCCATTGAAGGTCAGACCAGTTTTGGCAATGACCTGGTGAAAGCTCTGAAGGCGGCTGTGGCTCCCCGCAGTCGTACTGATGGCGCAAAGGGTGGCAAGGCAGGCAAGGGTCGACGAAAGAAAGGAGGTGCAGCTACTTCAGGTGAAACTGCTGCGGCTGCTGCGGCCGCCGCCAGTGCAGCGCTTGAGGCCAGCAAACGTGAAGCGCAATCATGGGGTGTTCTGGAGCCTCTTCGGGAACCTCTTGGGCCCATTGTCAGTGTCCTCAAACCCCTCTGGAGCGCACACGTTGCACTTGGAATTATTGGGCTACTGTTGTTTACGATCTACTCTCGGGGCCCTGCTCCGTCGTCTACGATGTCTCCTGAGATCGGGTATCGAGGATTGACGATGCCTCAGCGACTTGCTGCTTATGAAGAGATGTGGTGGAGGGAAGAGACTGAGCTGTGGAACTGGTTGGAAGAGCGGGTCGGCATGGACGGCTACAGCTTTCCAGTTGCAGATCAGAGACATGAGTCCCAGGCACGTCAGCGTCAGCGACGCCAGAGGCTGCGCAGCAAGGACCTGGCCGCCAGGTTGAATGAAGCGAGGATGTCAGAGCGCGAGGTGGACCAGGCCATTCGCGTAACTCGTGAGCGGCTGGATGTTCTCGAAGAGATAGTGAACAAGCGCAAGAGTCAACGCCAGATGGCGGAGACCGAGACGAGTGACACTGAAGAGGAACAGAAATGAAAGAGCAGGCATGGTTTGCGTGGATTTGCATTGTACAAATAACTATCTATTATTCCACCGTCACCCCATTTGTCTTGTTGGCGATGGCGGATTATATTCCTTCCTTTGCATTTTCTTTTCTTTTCTTTTGTTGTCTTTGTTTGCCTTGTTTTTATTATCAACGGAGCAAGCGGCCTGGAAATTTTGTATATGGCGTTCTCTGTAGCGGACTTCATTTTTGTCTCCCTTCTGTTTTGTCTTGTTATACGAGTCAGGGGAACTCGATTTTTCTGCCTGTTTCATGGTTTAACTCTGAGCGAACATTACCATTAGCTCTCTCACACATTGATTCACCTCGATAATCTCCTTTTGTTTCTCTCTCTCTCTCTCTTACTCTCTTTTTTCTCCTCTTCTTTTTTTCCACTATCAGCCATATCATAGAGATTCTTGCAGGACTGATTATTAGCATTAATTAATGTCAATGCCTCATTGTGCAAGGACCAACTTCCTTTCTTTCTCCTTGTTCTTTATTTAACCGTAGTCGAATGTTTACAGTAATGTAGTAATAAGTGAAAGTAACAGGGAGAGAGCTGCAAAGCTCTGTATTAGTAAGTTTGTTTCAGTGGTTGCTTTTTCTTAAAAAAAAAAAAGGAGAAATTATTCAGCATGGGATATTATATTGTTGGTGCTAAATACTGCCGATACCATTCTCTTATGACCAAAACTTGATAAGGAAACCACGAAGGAGCCTCCATCTACATACATGAGATGATGAGATGGATTATTATCCATACACGTGACTGACCCGTGTCATGTCATAGATTAGGTATCCAAGTGACTTGGGTCTTGGGGATGGAACGTCCATTAGGTACGGAGTACGCTCCATCGAGAATTGGAAGTGCTAATTAATTACCCTTGCGGTAGCAACGTCGTACCACGAGTCCACGAGTCCACGACAGCGGACAGATATTCTTTATCTCATCATATCTTATCGCATATCATATCATTATCAATCAGGAAGAAAGATATATTCGTCATTCGTTCATTCATT